>NC_025691.1:27079765-27115649 GCF_000633955.1 Camelina sativa
GAGCCTGATCGGCATCGCTGGGTCTTGGTTTTTTCATCTCCACGGCCTCATCTTCCCTTGTAGTCTACTCGCTTCTAGTCTCAGTTCTATCGGTGGTCCTTTGAGTTTTCAGATCTCATCTCCGCCTTTGCGACAGCTTCAATCACCTTCTCCGGCTCCGCATCTGGTTCCTCCCCTCGGTGAATCTATCAAATCGAGTTCCCACCCCCTTGTCCCTGTTCGCGAGATCCATCAGTGTCCCTCTAGGCCCGGTTTTTGTCCGTTTCACCGCCCCATTAAGCTGTCAAATTTAACATCTTACCGCTCCATGGATCCAGATCCTCTCACCAAGTGCTTTGCTTGGGTGCAGTTGGACGGAAGCTCTGCTTTGACGCTGGCACCGGTGAACCGTTTGACAAAGAAACCCTCCTTCTTGGTGACCTCTGCTTCTCTCTCGATAACTCTTTGTCCCAGGTCATTTTCTCCACTCTCATTCTCAAACCCTGGAAGATAGTTTACGGTGTTTAAACTATAAGTCATCCCTGACCTGGAACCGCCTTAGACCCACTAGCTTTATTTTCATAGCAAGCCCAAATAATTTAATGTCTTTGTATCCTGCTTGGTCAAGATATTTCGATTGTGTTTGAATCTTCTTTGTGTCAAGGTCAATTAAAGAGCTTGGTATGGAAGTTTGCAATGCTGCTCGTTGATAATGTTTTTGCCTTGCCAATCGGTTTACCGCTATTGCTTGCTCTCCCTGATCCTTTAGCATACATATTACCAATAGCTCCACTGCTTCAGTGTCAACTTGTAACTAGGTCTAGTCTGAATCGCTCTTGTTGGGTCTGTAATGGGGGCTTTAGAAATCTGTTTGTTTACCACTTGTAACTAGGTCTAGTCTGAATCGCTCTTGTTGGGTCTGTAATGGGGGCTTTAGAAATCTGTTCGTTTACCACTCCCCATTAACCCCATATGACGAATTCAACCACCTCTTCCCCCTAGCTGATACATCTCTGATCTTAATGTGTCTTAGATTGCTGAAAATTCTATTTACCTCAATCCCTTTAGGCCTTCTTGTCTCTGTTTTGACTGGTGCAAAACACCACGGTAGCATAGCAAAAGACCTTCTAGGATGGCTAGATAGATACTTTTGTCAAGTTCAGATGGAAACATTGTATCACGCCCCACTTGAACCCTCCAGCCCCTTGTCTAACCACTCGTCCAAAGCTCTGAAGCTCGGGTCAGATCTCTTATCTCAATGTCAAGCTGACTACAAGCTTTATGTGGAAGTCCTTAACCTCCATGGCTTTTGGTTTCATGTGAGGGAGGACCCACCTGCTTTGTTATAGTTTTACATTCATTATTTGCGTTTCCCGGTCGTAGCTTCATCTAGAGCCTTGAGTTTTGCTCGTGAAAGTATGAGGGACTTTGATCCAATGCTTGTGAACCTTCTCTTGATGGCGAGGAACCCTACTTGTGTCCCATCAGTGGAACACTTTTTCAAAAGCTCTTATGCATTTCTTGCGCGAGCCGTTTATGACCATTTTTTGGTCGAGGATGTCGAGAAGCCTGTCTTCATGTTCGAATCCTCCTTGGCCCCAACAGTTTTCTCAAAGATTGCAAGCCTTTCAAAGTTGAGCATCACCTTGGAAAATTCATGGAGCCCTTAACTTTTCTTTTCCCGTTGTATTGTTTTTGCTTCAAGTTGTATGAACTGTCCTTTTTGAGGTTTTAATTTGAATGAAAATCTTGTTTGACCAAAAAAAAAAAAAAAGAGACAAATTTACGCAGCATGTATGATGAAACCTTTTGACAGATTTTGTAGTTAAGTTTAATCACAGTATACGGCTCAGCTCTACAATGTCTTAGTTATAAACAAAAAAGACTAAGAAACTAATAAAAAGGGATGAATCCATGTGTAAAATTATTTGTGGACAAGTGGACAAATTCTCATTTTGATAAATAGTTTGACAAAATTGTTGCTTTTGCAGTATTATTTGTATTTTCTCATTGAATGTTGGGCCAACGACGAGAGAGTTCGCGAAGCGCTTCATGTTACCAAGGTATTATGCTAAGTTTGGTTTAGGATCACTAACGAAATTTGAGGACATAAATAAAGTTTTTTGAAATCTAAATAATTGGCTTATCGATAATAACAGGGGACAAAAGGACAATGGAACCGGTGTAATTGGACAATTCCATACGATAATGATATTATAAGCAGTGTACCATATCATGCTAATAACAGCATCAGAGGATACCGATCTCTCATTTATAGGTTTGAGTTTTTTTTTTTTTTTTTGACTATAGGTTTGACTTTTGAGTTAACATTACTTTTCAACAACTAATCTTGTTCCATTTTTTTTTTTTGAATGAATATAAAAGTATATTCAACCAAAATAAAAGTTTTTGGTATATTATATATAGCTTTTTCCAAAAGAAATTTGATATAGCTAAAAAATTAAACCCTTAAAACCATGTTGAAAGCCAAGCTTGCAGACCATCTCTGAACTTAGCAAGATTAGTAAGCTAAACAGAGAAGAGCTTGTTACGAATTGACCGGTCAATAATCTGAGTGAGCTTAATCGGCGGACGTGGAGGGTCTCCATGCCTGCGATGATTCCTCTCGATCCAAATAGTGTGGACAGTTGCTTGGAAGAGAAGCTTGAGTAAAAAGCTGGTCGTCCCTGTAATCGTTGAGAAAGATAGAAGAGATAGAACCTGTACAAACCGAGTAGCATAGTGGCTGCCAAAAAGCTTGCGGGCTAACGTGCCCAAATCTGAGAGGAGTAAGAACAAGCGAAGAATAAATGCTCAAGCGTCTCCATGGGCTCTTCACAAAAAAAAAACAGAATAGATCAACGCCCATGTTCCATGTTAGCATATGGTCACCAGTTGTAAGTCTGTTCTTCGCAGCCAACCATAACATAAAGAGTACTTGGTAACTGATTCAAAAAAACCAAACACCCTTTGTATCAGCTTACGGTTGGACCTGGTTGACGAATCTGCAGCCACGTTTATGAGGAAAAGAAGCATATGTCATGGTCGATTGCCTCCACAATGCAATGTCTGTCTCCAAACATTGTCTTTTGTTTCTGATTTTGTGGATCTCCAATTCCACTTTGTTTAGAATGTCAAGTTTATGATGACGACTGCGATGTAAAGAGAGAATTGAGGCCATAGTGGCATATGATGGCACACCAAAGTCAATGAAACCTCTCCCTCCAAGGATCCTATATAGCCGACCTAGAGGACACCATTAATCATACCAGAAGGAAATTTGTAAACCACTTATAATCTCCATAGAGTGATAATCATTTGCATGTGATCTGTATTTTATGAGCTTCTTCCACATCCAAGACCCCTTAGTGGTGTTATCTTTAATCGATCAAAAAGAAGCAGATCGAAGCAGCTCCATTTAGATCCAATTTACCCATAGTGAATTAGTGCTGAAACTAAGCGCCAAATCAGCTTAAAGCAGCTCACTTTATTCACTTCAACAAGCAATTTTAAGCCTCAGCCGCCTTCATTCCTAGGTAAGCAGCCAAGTCACCTTATTTTTCTTTGCATTGAGTAGGGCTGGGCAAAATAACCGATAACCAAATAACTGACCGAAACCGAACCGAAAAAAACCAAACCGAACCGAACCGAAATTCTTCAAATACCCGAATGGTTAGTAAAAATCTATATCCAAACTAACCGAAACCGAACCGAACCGAACCGACAATTAAATGGTTAACCGAAATATCCGAAAACCTAGAAGATATCAAATATTATATACTTAATATTATGCAAAACATAAAATAAACTTAAAATATAAATTATTTCTAGATTCAAAACAATTAAATATTTTAAATAATCAATATATGTAAATGTTATTATTTTGAATTTACAAAGTTAAATACTATTTTGTAAAATTGAATCAATATTTTTCCCTTTTTTGTATTTTTGTTATTATATATTTGGTTAATTTTGGTTATATTCGGTTAGTTTTGGTTATATTTGGTTTATTTGGTTAATGTTAATATAATTTATGTTAGTTATGGTTATTTATTTAAATAACCAAACCGAAACCGAACCGAAAGAAACCGAACCGAACCGAACCGAAATTTTAAAAATATCCAAATGGTTATTATATTACTATATCCAAAATAACCGAAACCGAATACAACCGAACCGAAACCGAATGGTTAACCGAATGCCCAGACCTAGCATTGAGTTTAGGCCCAGACAAGAGAAAAGCAGCATATATTCTCTCGATTTCCTGAACACATGCACTAAGTAAACGAAAAGCTGAAATTCAGAATTGGTGAGGCTGGCAATGACAGATTGGAGAAGTTGGAAACGTCCTGCGAATGATAAGAAGTGATGCTTCCAAGGGCTTATTCGTTGTCTAATTTTTCAATCAAAGGGATACAATAAGCAGGAGTCATCATCTTAGTGAGTAGAAGCAGCCCCAAATAACGCACAGGCAAAGACCCACAATCAAAGGAAATTGTGCTAATAGAGAGTCGCAAGTGAAGCCAGATACTCCTTACAAAAAAATAGTTGATTTCTCCAGGCTGATACTGAGGCCTGAAACAGCCATAAACTCTTTAAAGACCTCTAAAATGCCTTCCAACAAGGAGAGTTTACCATCAGAAAAAACCATGATGTAATCAAAAAAACATAGGTGAGTTAGTTTCGTTGCTCTACACCATGGGTGATAGCCAATGACTCGCGACTCCACTGTCCTATCAAGAAGAGTAGATAGGATATTCATACAGACCAAAAAGAGGTACGGAGAGAGTGAGCAGCCTTGTCGAAGGCTCCTTTCACTGCGAAAAAACCCAGCCAACTCTCCATTTACTTGAACTGAAAAAGAAGTTGGTGTGATGCATAAAGTGATCCGCTGGATAAAGCGCTTAGGGAGGTTCAACGCTTTTAACACATTCAACAAAAACGACCACTGAAGAAAATCAAAAGCTATAGAGATGTCAATCTTCATAGCACAACGGGATGACACTCCCTCATTATGATAGTCCTTAACGAGCTCAGTCGTTAGACGCTTGGTCGATATAGCACATTACATCAGAGATTGGGAGATAACCTTTCATCTCTCGGGCATCAGTCTTTCAGCTCTAACAATCCACCAAGCACTCCTATAAACGGTGCAAAGATGACATAGAGTGGCTTGCCAAAAATTTCCCAACGTGGGAGTAAACTCATAATGATACGCCATAAGGTTTGTAATTTTGAAAGGTCCTTTTGGTTTCTGTATTTCTGATGCCAAGTAAATTTTTTAACGGAGATGATCAGAGCATCCTCCTGACTCCATCATATAATAAGAACGTGGGTATCGCATTGGCCATTCCACATTCTGCAGAACTCGATCAAGAGTCTTTCAAATAAGACCGAAAATCCGTTTATTACTCCTAGTAAAGAGCGGGCCATGAACTTTCATATCCATCAAAGAGCAGTATCAAATAACATCCTGAAAGTCCCTCATCCCTAAGGTTACCATTTGTGCAGATTGAGCGTTGGAGCAAAATTGACTCCAAACTCCATTATAAAGATGGAAATGGAGATGAGTTGGAAATGATCTAACTAAACCGAATTTGCATCAAACAATCCAAATTACAAATAATTTATATGGTTATAGATTTTATAAAACCAAGGATGATTAAACTAAACTGAAAACAAAAGCCTAAACTAGATTGCCTAGAAGATTAAGGAGTTTTTATTTTTCTTTTTCTTTTTTGCGGTTTATGGTGAACAGTGGAGACCATGACATTACGATGCCTTTCCAAGCAACTCAAGCCTGGATAAAATCTCGAAATTACTCAATCGTTCATGACTGGAGGCCTTGGATGATAAAAGATCAAATCGCGGGGTAAAATATATATGTGTATTAGTGTTGTAGGTTTCTCTTGTTTATTCATTTTCTTTTCAAACTCGCTTACAAATCATTCTTGGCTTTTTTCATGACAGATACACGAGAACTTATTCCAATGAGATGACATTTGCTACTATCAAAGCAAGTTTTCTTGTTTCACCTTAAAAAGTTTTACTGTCATTTGTATTACAATAAAAGTTTTTATTAATTTTAATTAGCATTTTAACTATATAGGGAGGTGGACACACGGCAGAGTATCTACCAAACGAAACATCTATCATGTTCGAAAGGTGGATCAGCGGCCAATCTTTGTAATAGAGGCGCATTGCCTTGACATATGAAGAATATGTATGTGTACCATGAAATATTTGTATTTGGAGGCTCATGGCATTTGTCAGCCTTTGTCTCTCCTTGCATTGGTTTTGTCAGTCACCGCGTTATACTTAATAAGTTTGAAGAGAAAATATCTGCTAATGAATCTCTTTTTGTGAGTTATGCCCAAGTCCTATTAAGTTTTATGGTATTTTTTATAACATACATCAATTAAAAACTAATGGATTGGCCTATATATGTTGTGAGTACAAAAACTATAGACATGTACGGCTTGGTGTTTAGAAATATCTGTTAATGAATCAATTAAACTCAAGTCCTATTAAACTCAAACCCATTGTCGACGATCTTAAATTGTTGTAGAAAATGTAAAACTCCCTCTGTCTAATTTTATAAAATTTCCTGACTAAAAAAAAAAGTTTCTTATATTCAAAAAAATAATTTTATAAAATTTCCTAAGAGAATAAAATTAAAGAAACCATAGTTTAACAATTATTTTAAATATTCTGAATAATAGTAGAATGACCACAAAATGCCATTGGTCATAATATTATAAACATAAATTCTGCATTTTTGTTTTCAAAATAATAAAATGATAAAGAAAATAAAATTAAAACATCTAATATATTGATTGTACATTAAATACATTCTGGATGAGCTTGATGGTCCCTAGTTGTGGCACGCAAAGCTAAATAATTTTAAATTTCTTTAATCTTTCTGCACTAAAAAACAATATTTTTGGAACCAACTCGAATATTTTATCGATACGAAGAGATCCTACTCAACGTCAGGCAACTACTGAATTAGCGAAACGCTAGCTACTTTATCTTTCCCTATATAGTACTCGATCATTAGAAACGGATAAAGAATGAGTATGACACTACAGTTTCTGCTTCTTGTTCTACTTTTCTTGAGTCATCATGTTGATTCTGGCTCTGTCGTCAAGTTTCTTCCTGGTTTTGAAGGCCCTCTTCCATTTGAACTCGAAACCGGGTTTGTAAAAATGGCTCTTCTTATTTTACCAATGCAATTATGTATTGTGAGTTTGGAGTTAGTAACTAGACATTCTTATGAATGAAGGTACATTGGCATGGATAAGGAAGAGAATGTGCAACTTTTCTACTATTTCATCAAATCTGAGAAGAACCCAAAAGAAGATCCTCTTCTTATATGGTTAAATGGAGGACCTGGATGCTCTTGTCTTAGTGGCCTTTTATTTGAGAACGGTAAATCTAATATTTCTTCTTTGGCTAAGCATTATTATTAAGGACTTGTTTAAAGTGGGAAGAAATTAGGACCGTTGGCTTTGAAGTCCGAGGTTTACAATGGAAGTGTTCCTTCCTTGGTCTCAACGACATATTCATGGACAAAGGTAGTATGAAGTACGTTCAGATTTTGTGTCACAAACCTAATTGTATATTCTTGATCTTTTAAAGTTTTGAATCATATTCTCAGACGGCAAACATAATATTCTTGGATCAGCCTGTTGGATCTGGCTTCTCCTACTCAAGAACTCCAATTGGAAAAACTAGTGACACAAATGAAGTCAAGAGGATCCATGAGTTTCTCCAAAAGGTTATAAGACAGAAACAATTGTCTTTTTTATACCGTTGGTCTTTGTGTCTTTAAGCTCATGTGTATGTTGATAATTATGGATTTCGAGAAATCTTTCTCGGCAAGATGTAGGCTTAACCATACCGGTTTGCCAACTTGTTGAAACCATCCCGTCTCATTTAAGTTAAGACGTTCTAATTTTATATTTATACCGAGAATAAGACGACCTAGGTGTTTATTGGTATTCTTTGAGTGGTTAGCTCATATAACATCAAGAGCTTATTGTTTTGCAGTGGCTAAGAAAGCATCCACAGTTTTCCTCCAATCCTGTTTACGTTGTTGGAGATTCTTATTCAGGTATGATTGTTCCGGCCCTCGTTCAAGCAATCTCAAAAGGTATATATGATATCTTGTCATATTAATCAATCCCAATACACTTATTTAATTGATTAGATCTCTCACGTTTTAATAATTTAGATAATGTGATGCAGGGAATTATATATGTTGCAACCCTCCTATAAATCTACAGGTCACAGATATTTGATAATTGCTTCTTATGATATTTCCATAGCTTCTCGAACACTTAATGTTTTGATGCCAAAAACAGGGTTATGTGCTAGGAAACCCGATAACGCATATCGAAATTGAACAAAACTATCGTGTTCCATTTGCTCATGGGATGTCACTAATCTCTGATGAACTCTACACTGTAATGAAATATATACCATGCTTAA
Organism: Camelina sativa; assembly: GCF_000633955.1. Taxonomy (NCBI): domain Eukaryota; kingdom Viridiplantae; phylum Streptophyta; class Magnoliopsida; order Brassicales; family Brassicaceae; genus Camelina; species Camelina sativa. Next base: position 27,088,238 of record NC_025691.1, read on the forward strand.
TTTGTTATTTTGTCACTAGAGAGTTTTAGTCTTTTCAGTATTTCTGTTTTTTTACGAGCCGAATTTAACTTTACCAAATTTGAAACATTATTTCTTACAGTCACTTAAGAGATTTTGCAAAGGAAATTATTTCAATGTGGATCCACGTAACACATAATGTTTAAAACTTGTAGAAGAATACCGTAAGGTACACGCTATGAAACCCTGGTAGATGTTTTTTTTCTTCTTTTGCTTGGTAATTAGTTTCACTAATTCAAATTTTTCTCTTTGGTTTGGTTATAGTGTACTGACAAAATAAATAGCCATCATACGTTAATACCAGATTGCGATGACACAAATACACAACATATATCTCTTGATTGCTACGTAAGTAATACATTATATCTCATCTGATTTAATAATGTTTCTGCTCTTATTTGCTCCAAAATAATAACTTAGAGAAAGCTGACAGAGATAATCAAATATTGTGAGTAGTCATATCCTTATTTCGATAGATATTTACAAGGTTGCGTTTGCAGTACTATCCGTATCATCTCGTTGAATGTTGGGCCAACAATGAGAGCGTTCGCAAAGCTCTTCATGTTAAGAAGGTAAATAATGACATTTTTGATATAACTTGATATAAAGCGTGAAACTTTAGAGAAAACATATTGAACGTAAAATTATTGCAGGGGAGTATAGGAGAATGGATAAGGGATAATGGTAGGAATATTCCATACAGTCTCGACATTAAAAATAGCATACCATACCATATGGATAGCAGCATTCATGGCTACCGATCTCTTATCTTCAGGTTAGAACGTTAGAGTTTAATGTACTTTTCATTTCCCTATACATCTGTACTAGGGTAGGTGGGCAAAAATTACATAGCCAGAAATTAAATGAAACCAAAATTTTGCATTACAAAATTATTGGTTTTACTGTTTCAAGAAAAAGAAAAAAAAAATGAAGATCGAAACCGGTTTTTGGTGTATTTGAACCAAACAAAACCAATTTTATGAAAAATATTTATATTTTTTAGGTTTATAGGTAGGATTCATGGGGATGTGCCTTTATCAAGTAATTAACGGTCTACCTCTGCGAGAAAAAAAAAAAAACACAAACTGAATTTGCATCAAACTTAGCTGAAACCAAATCAAATTATAAGTAGTTTTTATTTGATATAAGTCTGAAATAAACTTGTGTGATTTATGGTGAACAGTGGCGATCATGACATAACGATGCCTTTCCTTGCAACTCAGGCATGGATAAAATCTCTAAATTACTCCATCGTTGACGATTGGAGGCCTTGGATGATAAAAAATCAAATCGCTGGGTAATATATGTGTTTCTCTTGTTTTTTTTTTGTTAAAGTGTGTTTCTCTTGTTTGTTTTTCATTTTCTCGTCATCACAAGCTTATCATAATACCATTGTTGATTTTTTTTTTTTTTTTTTTNCAGATACACCAGAACTTATTCCAATAAGATGACATTTGCTACTGTTAAAGCAAGTCTTCTTGTTTCGATTTAACATTTATTTTTCATAGCATTACAATTTAAAAGTGCACTTTTAATTGCTTGACATTTTTGATTATAGGGAGGTGGACACACGGCAGAGTATCTACCAAACGAGACCTCTATCATGTTCCAAAGGTGGATCACTGGCCAGCCTTTGTAATTGAGGCTCATTACCTTAACGTATGAAGAATAAAATATATGTACCATGAAATCTTTGTAATGGAGGCTGATCATGGCCGTTGTCTCTTTGTATTGGTTGATACTAAAATTTTGAAGAGAAGTTTCTGTTAAGGATTATCATTTTGTGATCCATAATATTATCATACTTTGGGTTAAACTCTAGTTCTAATAAGTTCCAACAGAAATCAAATAAAAATTAGTGGATTGGCCTATATTGTTGTAATTGGTGCAAAAACTAGAGTCACAGGTTGGTATGTTTAGCCTGTTTTTTAATAACAAAAATGTATTGAGAAATGAGAACTGATTATACTTTGCTAGATCTTAAGCATGTACGTAGATTGATGATTAAATAAGGGATACTTGGATAGCAAACACTAGTAATTTGAGATTGTACGGCCCAATTGTCAATAGAAGCATAAAATTACGAAATGTAATAGTAGTTTGGGTCTGGTCCGACCCATGTTTTAACAGACGTAAAAGTAAATTCGGAAAGAAAAAATTATGATTATATCAGAGCCAGGTTTCGATCCTGGGCCCACCACGCTTCCGCTGCGCCACTCTGATATTTTTGTTAGAGATATTCATATTATAAATTTAAATTAGCTTGTTACGTCTAATGTGTATAAATTTATCGTTTGCAAACCAAAAACTAAGATTTAAAAATTATAAATTTGACAATTAATATTTAATACCAACTTAAATTAACAGAATATTTAAATGGAGTCGAAGAAATATAATTAGAAAGAAAAAAACAGATGTAATGTGTTTAATTACTAAATCCAAATATTCAGAAACTGAATAATAAAACAAAAAGAAGAGATAAGAAAAACGATATTCAAATATAAAATTACAACAAGTTCATAATCTGACAACATGTAACATATTTTATAACGTCAATGCTTCTATTTCGAAGATTTCTCTCCTAAAGTGTACTCATAATAACATTCTTCATCATTAGCATCCAAATATTCCTCTTCTTCTTCTTCTTCTTCTTCTTCGCCATCTTTTTCATTTGTTCCAAGCGGGCGAGAAAGGTTTGGTATGGTTCTTGCCTCACCAACTATCTTCATAATCTCCTCTACTCTTTGAGGAGAAAAGTTGATAAGATTACCATTCCTCTGGTAATAGATTGCTTGTGCTGACTCCTTAAGTTCTCTTGGCAAATTCTTTAGGAACCATGCATGACTCTTGATCTCTTTTAACGTACTTCTCTGTAATAGTTACAAATTAACCAACAAAATTTTAACAAGAATAGGTCGAAATTATTAAACTTATATAGTTTAATATATTATATACTTACATGTAATGGACTGGCAACAAATATACGAGCTAACAAGTTTCTGCAGTCTTCAGATATGTGAACATATCCTGGAATCTTGTACTTTACAGCCATTATTTTCTGTAAAATCAAACCACAAAAATGTTGTATGTACGATTAGTATACGAATTATAGTACTTCCGTTTATTTTCATTTTTAAAATAAAAGATTTATACCTGAACAGTTTTTCGAATATTGCGAGGGTCTTTACGGTCTTCGAAAGGGTAAGCTCCTACCAACATAACATAGAGTGCCACTCCACAAGACCACACATCAACTGACTGTAAAACAGATTGAAATAAGTGTTTTTTTTTTTTAAGTTTAGTTCACAGATCATATAGTCGGAATGGACAAGTGTCTTAGCAAAGTAATTTGATGAATATAAAATGTAACGCCACGAAATTTATGCATGTTATTTCCGAGAACAAATATTAAGTTGACTAATGATGTTGATGACGTTAATTATTTGAAAGTGGCCATTTAAATTTTTGAATAACTATTAGATAAAAGTCGATATAACGTATACTATTACTATAGAAGATTGGTAACACATGTCATGAGTGAGATATTATGAAGCAAAAGTTTTTTTGTCGTGTACTACTCTTTTTCCATGAAATTATGGTTTTATAAACTATTGAAAGTGGAATGTCCACCTAAAAAAAACTATTGAAAGTGGAATTCAAACTTGTAAATATCTTCATTATTGAAGGCAACAAAAAAACAAAAATATCTTCATTACTACTGAAACTTATCCTGTATGAAAAATAATAATAGTATAATTATTTACCTTTCCGTCGTATTCTGATCGACAAAAAACCTCCGGTGCTATATATGCCGGAGTTCCCACCGTTGATTTTGGGTTGGAATGAAGAACTGAAGACTGTACAAATTTTTAGGAATTATTATACATTCCGAAAATTAGTATACAAACTTTAACTAACATAAACAGAAATAAAAAAAATTACTCATTTAAAAAAAAACCTTAGAGTAGCCAAAATCACAAATTTTCAAACGTGGTGCTGGGCTTCCATCAAGCAATGTATTTTCTAATTTCAGATCTCTATGGCATATTTGCTGCAAAATTCATTTGTTTCATTAGTAAAACATAATAACGCAAACTATTCTCTATATATACAATTTGGTCTATATCTAAATAATTTTACCATTGTATGTAAGTAATGCACTCCGCAAATGAGTTGTTGAAAAAAATATCTCGCCTGCAAGTAGATCAATTAATTAAATTAAAAGTTTTTAAAAAAACAATATTTGGCGATTTTTTTATATGTGGTGAGTAAAAAGTAAAATGCATGTTTTTTTATTCTTTTTTGATAATCGGTAAAATGTATATTATCGACAAAAAAAAGAATTTCCAAACCTCCGCTTCGCTAAATCGACCCGCGGTAGATATCCGTTCAAACAGTTCTCCTCCAGCTGCATACTCCATTACAATCCCAAGATGTGTAGGAGTTAGAACAACCTAAAATCAACAACAACAAATTTTTAAGTTTTTTTTTTCTCTCTTATCAACATCAAATTATGGATTGAATATGGAACATGTCGAATAGATCATGGGACTATATATATATGTCCATATCTTTGCACGAAGTTAGAAACAACTTGTGGAGTTGTGCTGTTGTGGGAGTATCCAAATTCAAAATCAAACACGACGTACGTTTATTTCTTAACAAAACAAATATTTACTTCGTTGACAGAAAAAGAAAAATAAAAATAAAAAAAAACTTACCTCTTTAAACCGAACAATATTGGGATGACTAAGAGACCTATGATTAATTATTTCTCTTGCAACGTTCTCATCTATCTGTATCAAAGCATCAGTTTGGGTAATAATTAAGATGAGATTCTTAGTATGAAAAATAACGAAAAATACAAAAGAAAGAAGAAGAAAAAAATGAAATGGACCGTATAGCCTCGATCGATGAATTTGACAGCCACAAGCTCGTTGGTTTGCTTATTACGCATAAGCCGAGCCAATCCGAAATTACCAAATCCCAAATCCTTCACCATCTCATACTTCTCCATGGCTAGCTTTTTTTTTTTTTTTTTCTCGCTTATCTAAAATGGTACTTTAATATATACTTTTATGTTGTTTTATGAATCCTCTCTTCCTAAATATTTGTAGAGAAAGATATATAGATATATAGATAGAGTGAGAGAGAAGAAAGTTATATATTAGTTTACACGTAGCAAAATGTGACGACTAGCTACTAGAAGTGTTGAAAGAGCTTTTCACGATATCAATGGTCATTTTATTTAGTAAGTCTTTCTTTAGTACAGTTTTGGTTTAGAGTCCGGGTTGATTGATATTTCTGGGACAGTTTTCGTTTATCTATAAAGTGTGGTAATATATATATATATATATATATATATATATATATAAAAAAAAAAAGACAGTGGTAATAAATCATTCTACCACCCTCCTTCTCGAGGATGAGCTGCACTCTCTCCGTCTTTCAGTGCAGCCCCTAGGGTGTGATCGATCTCTTTGGCAACATAAGAATGGCTCTTACAAGTCCAAGTTCTCAACATCAGATATCTGGCACCTAGTTCGACAACACCACACTCCTTTGTCACTTGGCTTGCTTTTCATAACAGACTCTCAACGGGTGATAAACTAGTTCAATGGAATGCTGATGCAAATGGCGACTGTGTTCTCTGACAAGGCCATCAGAAAACATGGAAGCACCTTTTATTTTCTTGATCCTACTACTCTCAAGTTTGGTCTACCTTGACTAGTGCTATGCTAGGCATCAAGTACACCACACATTGGGATCAGTTGGCCACTCTGCTTCTTGACTCCTCCACCCCTCGGCTCCACCGGTTTATTCTCTATTATGTCTTCCAAACCTTGCTACACAGCATTTGGCGGGAACGGAATGCTAGACGACATGGTGAAGCTCCAACTCCACCCTACAGTCTCTTCCGCTTCATTGACAAGAATGTCCTTAATCGGCTGCTCACCTTGTCGACTGTTCCTGGCTATGAGAATGGTCTCCAGTTCTGGTTTCAAACTCATCTCATCTAATATGTTTCTAATAGTTTTCGATTTACCTCTGTTTTTTGGTGAATATAATTTAACATTCATACAAAAAAATAAGTCATTCTATGTATGTAAGTATAAATAGGATCTCAAACTGAAGTAGGTATTATTTGAGACAGCTACTCACGTTTAAGGTTTTAAGGGTCTTTTCTTTAGATAGATTGCAAAAGAGGTTTTGAAGTTTCTCTAAGACTAGATTTTGGTAACACGTCAATGGGTATCTTGATAGTGTGTAATTCTAATTAGGTGATATTTGTATGTTTGCCTATTTGACTTGTATAGTATTTGACGATTAGGCACACTATTAAACTTCGGTACGTTTGTTGCGTCTTGCAAAATTATTTGCACTTACAAGTGGTAGCATAGACTTTTTTTTATGGTTGTCCAGATCAGAGAGAAAGGGTTGGAAAAGTGAAATCATCCAATTATAAGTAACCTCATATTTTATTTTATTTGGTCAGCTATAATAGTGCCCCTTACTGTTGATCAGCTATTTCAATCAAATTTAACTTTTAAAAGCCTATGGCTGTGGAGTTGCCTAAATGGAAAAAAGAACAATAATAATGGATGTACCCCCAACTTTTTCACACACACTCCATCCTCCATTTAAAGACTACATTTCAACATGGAGGCAAGATTGTTACGTGGGAATAGTAGCTCGAGCACTGATCAGGGGCGGATCTATGTAGTGATGGGGTGGGGCACGTGCCCCATGCTACTTGTTAAAAATTATCTAATACATTTGGTTAGTTTAGTTACACAGTTTAATTGTTACCTAGGTGCCCCATGCATCTTTTTTGGTGAGGAGTTCCAATCCTGACTTTCATCTTTTTTTTGTTGCCTTTTTTCCTACAACCAATGTTATTTTTGTTATGTTTACTTACATGTTAATATTTTTTTCTACTCTAAATTATACTTACATTTAAATAGTTAATTAGTATAATATATATTGTTGAAATCTATCTAAATAAAGGATTTTTTACTAAAATTAATCATATGAATTCAAAAATAATACATAATATAACTCTTGCATGTAACTTCTAAACATTTCTACAATTCTATATATTAGTTTTTAAGATTTTAAATGTAGATTTGGACTCTTCATTGTTGGACCTTCGATTTGATATATTATTTATCAATATTTTACAAATTTTACCGTGATTACGAAAGATTATATTGATTATTATTTATGATTTTTTGAATTTTTTTGTACATTTTTTAGAGTTAGAGAATAAAGTTGCAAAGAAATGATTATTTAAAAGGTTAATATACTGCACAAAATCCTTATATAATAAATGTTTAGATATAATTTTCATTTAAATATATGTAATGTGCAATTGAATATATTATAAAACCAACTAAAATAGTTTTTAAATATACAAAAATATAGAAAATTAAATTTGTTTAATATTTTATAATATAAATTTAATATATTAATTATTAAATAATTTGTGCCCCACATCAAATTTCTTTCTGGATCTGCCGCTGGCACTGATCCAGTTGAATCTCTTAAGACCTAACCTATTCTAGTAACAACCTAACTCTTTTTCCAAGCTCCCTTTATTTTACATTGCAAGTGTCCATAGCGAGTGGGGAGCCATTTAACTTATATTATACAGTACATGTGGAGCATGTTGTTCCATAGTAAGTGCAAGAGAGTTTCAGGCCTTTCATAAACAGTTTTATTCATCACTCGAAAAAAGAAGAAAACTTAAGCTGCATTTAAAAAGCATAAACAAAGGTGAAGACGACTACTACCCGCTATATAGGCATAAGAGCCATCGTAAAAACTAGAAAACATCGCACATATAGATAATAAGTAGAACTAACATGTCACTAAAGAGAAACTAACTTACACAAGAACTGAAAATCTTCATTGAGTTGGCATTTGAGTCTTTTTCCTTCTTCTCACATATGTGATTAACGCCTTGGATGTACTAGACGTCGTATCAGAAGCTTCTGCCACTACCACTATTTCTTTACCATGTGACACATTTTGAGTCTCCTCCATTTTCTTGAAAAGAAAACCAACATTAATCTTAAATCAAATCCAACATCTTCAAGAAGAAAAAACAGCAATCTTTATATATACAAACCTTGTTATTTTGGCGACGTGTAGACATCAGCTCATATAATTTCCTCATCATCATCTCCTCTTCCACCTGAAGTTGTCTAGTTCTCTTAATCACATCATCATCAAAGTCATTGTTTCCGAAGAGAACTTTCAAATGTAATTCACTAAGTTTCTTGAAAACAAACCTGAAGCTTTTGGAGTTCTTGAGTCATGGTTTTATGAGTTTCTGTGAGCAATCCATTTTGCTTCTCCAAATGGCTGTTTTACATACTAACAACAGTGAATCGTTATACGGACACAACACGAGCTAAGAAAAAAAAAACGAAAAAACAAAGACGTACTTTAAAAGAGCCTCTGTATGTTCAGGATCCATGCTCAACTTCTTCCTAGTGATCATCATCAACAAATAAGTCAAAAAATTTCAAAAGAAGAGTATTTGAAAAAATGCATATAAAGGCACAGTTTTGATCAAGTAAGGTAAAAAGGATAAGTCTTTTATCACTGATTCATTCCATACACACATAACTAGAGAAGAACTGACTCTTAAAATCTGAAGGGTGTATGTATGATCACAAATTCATACATGTTTATGCCAATTCAAATTAGCTGCATAATAAGGGTGGAAAAGGAAGATCTGAGTTAGACAATTCGTCGAGCAACTGGTGTGCAAAGGCCTCTTTAACTATCAATTACCAAAACCCATGCTTGATGAATCATACATAAACCTATCAGTTATATATCTATCTTAAATAGAGGTAAACGATCAAAAAAAAGCAAACAGTTTTGATATACCCTCACCACCACTTTAACACTTGACGATTCGCTTCTTCCCTCTCTCGTTTCGTTTGGGTTTCGTTTTCTTTTTCCTTAAAAAGGAGACAAATATTTGGTTGCAAATTGCTGGATTTACGTTTTTCGCCGCAAAAAATTGCAATTATTTATTTTACTATTTGTTAATTTTTTTTCTATAGAAAAATTTATATGTTTTAAATTTTGTATAATAAAAATCTATACCAAAAAAATGCTGACACACCTAATTTCTCTGCAATGTTTTTAAAACCGGACCGGAAGGTGAACCGGAAAGCTTTCGAGTCACTGGATCAATCGGTCAGACCGGTTGAATCACGGATCAATTAGTTTATTGGTTTGTTTACATTTATAAATATAACATCTACTTTTCTATAAATATATGAACAAAACATACATAATAAAGTACTAAACAACTAAAATTAATCTTTTAAATGATTAGATAAAATAATTAAGTGATTTTTCTATAAATAATAATATTAATTTATATTTAGTTTGAGTTTGAAGTGTGATAAAAATAAAATATTTCAATTTGATACCGACCCGTTGGTCTGACCCGTCGGTTCAACCACCGGTTCATGGGTTTTTAGCGGGTTTTTCCAGATTTTTTCGGGTTTTTAGTTGTCCGGTTTTTAGAGGTAACCCGGACCAAAATATCTACCGGGTCGCGGTTAGACTGGTCCGACCGGCCTGTCCGGTCCGGGTTTAAAAACATTGTTTCTTTCCCAGCAGCCACTGCCAAAAAGCAAAAAACTTGAGTTCTTCGTTTGTCTTCTTTGGTCTGTTTCGGAGTTGTAGCAATCTTGTTGTCTGAATCCCCTTTGAAGCCAAGGACGATTGAAGGAGGGGAAGCCATCGGCTTTGAGATTTGGTGGTGGTAGAGACGGATTCGTTTGTTAACGGGTTAGTCTTGGTTGTGGCTCGGTTCTAGTGGTTCTCTTGTGACTGGTGGCTTGAAGGAGACGAACTCGCTTCGTTTCCTGGACTGGTATGGTATCTCTCTCATTTCTCTCTTCTTCGGACAGCGGGTTTTTTAACAAGGTTGTGTTGTTGGTGTTAGTGTTAGTGTGGCTACATCCGATGGTTTCAGGTTGCAAAGAGAAGTTTGTGGTTTGTGTCTTCTCTGTTGGTTTGTACTCAATCCTTAGTTCTTCTGCTCTATTTGGTCTCCTGCCTAGTCAGTGTTTGCGCTATATGCTAGGTTTTGTTCCTTCTGTTTGTCATCTGGATGGTATTTTGTTGCTAGCCATCTACTAGCTCCCTTCTACGGATCTTTTGAACTGTGGTTTTGGGTTCTAGGCATAATAGTGGAATCGTCTTTCAGCTGTTCTCTTGCGAGGAGGTCACCAGTTTTGATTCTGTAGATGGTTAAAGCTGGGTCGACGAGGGTCCGCGTGTAAGAGCTGTTAGTCCTCTTTGGCTTGTCTCAGGTTGAATCTCAAGGTTTTCTTCTTTGTCCCTAGTTTGGCTCGCCTTCTTCCGACTGGTTTTGTGCGACGGGATGGTTGTGGTTTCTGTTAATCTGATATCGTTTGAGCTTGCTTTCGTTCCTGCCGGTGCTGATGATGGTTTGTCGACGGTGTGCTATCATGGTTTATAGCACTTCCAGTCTAATTGGTACTCTCCGGCGTTTAAAGGTTCTATGGGAAAGCTTAGTGAGCTTCTTTCTTGATCAGCTGGACAGTTTTAGAGCTTTGGTTTTTGTTATTCCCTTAGTGACATGTTTTCTAAGTTGTTAGTCTTTGTTTCTTAACTTCCGGAAGTGTGTAACTTGCCGGCTTATGTCTCTGGAAGTGTTTAACTTGCCAGCTTATGTTTTTCTTGTTTGGGCTTAGTCTTAGGTGATTTCATTGTCTTCACTTTTTTGTATTCCAACAGATGTAATTTGTTCAGTTCTAATATAAATTTAGATGACAAAAAAAAAAAAAAAAAAAAAANAGTGTAGGGTTTAACTTACACATCATTTTTGTAAGAAATTTTGAGATTCATATTTTAGTAAAGAAAAAACAAATCTTTCTTTAATGTTATTGTTAAAAAAAAAAAGAACAATATTTTATTTTTAAAAAAAAAATAGAAATATAATAAAACTATTATGTATGCAACCACGCATTGCGTTGACTAATACTTAATAATATTTACAACTTTCACAACTTTTAGCAGTTTTTAATTTATTCTAAGTATTCATATATTTTAAATAAATTTCCAGATTTTAAAAGTTATAAACTGGAGTAAATCTATTATATTAAAGCAGAAGTCAAAACGTCCCACGTTCACTCCCATACACGGATTACCGTTTTGTCATTAATGAAAAGTGCCCCTAACGTTGAAATATTTTGCCCCTGAACGTAAATTTACCTATTTTAGCATTAAAAATAAATCAAAAAAATCGACAGAAATAATCTAATTACACAAAAAGTTATTTGCAAAACTAGAATTTGCTAAATTAATTCCTATATTTTCCAGAAAATACCCTTTTTACAACTATAGTTCTGTTTTATACTACAAATTCTACAGATTTGAGATAATTAATGGGCTTAGATTGTTTATAGATAGATCGGCGTTAATCTAGAAATTAATGGGCTTCTGCAGGAAGAAAAAAAATCCGACGACAATACACCTCCTTACTGGAAACCCTAAAAAATAGGTCATTTACAACTATAAATACAATGTTATCGTTTGCTTTCAGCATAACTCAACAAAGAAAAAAAAAAGCTCTCTTCTCTTGAATTTAGAGTTTTATCAATTTCAACAATTCTTTCATCATGTTCTCAAATTTATATTTGTATTCCCATCTTGCTGTTTTTTACGATTCATTGACTGATCCTATTTATTTTCATGTTCATATATTGGTTTCTTGGAAAGCAAGATCCACAAATCATAACACTTTGGTTGTTGTTGGTTCATCTTTCAAAAAAGGTATAATATTGTGTTTTTTGGGTTTTACACTAAATTCTTTAATCATGTTCTTAAATTTATATTTGTATTCTGATTTTCTATTTTTATGATTAATCGACTGATTCTTTTTATTTACTTGTTCGCATAGTGGTTTCTTGGAACGCAAGATCCATAAATCATAAAGCTTTGGTTGTTGTTGTTGGTTCACCTTTCAAAAAAAGGTATAATAATTATGTTTTTTTGATGAGATTTTAAATTTAATTCTTTTATTATGTTCTCAAATTTATATTAACATTTTAAAAATAGAAATAGAAATTCAATCAAATATTTATAATATATTCTTATAGTTATCTTCCATCTTTTTAAAGAGAGATATTGCATATGGATCTTCTTATTCTTTTATTTTTCTATTAATATAATAGATAACGCTTTGGTTGTTGTTGGTTCATCTTTCAAAAAATGTATAATATTGTGTTTTTTGGTTGAGGTTTTACATTAAATTCTTTAATCATGTTCTCAAATTTATACTTGTATCTGATTTTCTATTTTTATGATTAATCGATTGATTCTTTTTATTCTTTTTATTTACCTGTTCGTATAGTGGTTTCTTGGAAAGCAAGATTCATAAATTATAAAGGTTTGGTTGTTGTTGGTTCACCTTTCAAAAAAGGTGTAATAATTATGCTTTTTTTATAAGATTTTAAATTTAATTCTTTTATTATGTTCTCAAATTTATATTAACATTTTAAAAAATTGAAATTTTTTTCAATCGAATATTTATAATATATTCTTATATTTGTCTTCCATCTTTTCAAAGAGAGATATTGCATATGGATCTTCTTATTCTTTTATTTTCCTGTTAATATAATAGATAGTAACTACTTGGCGTATGTATCATGGACTAGATGAATCAATCAACAAACTTGTTTCTAATTACTAATTAGTATCAGGTATTATTTTATATGATCAGAATGATCAACGTTTTAAATTATTTCTAATCTTTATAATTTCTTTTATATAATTGGATTTTACTTGGATTGCCATAGTTGCAGGAAAACTATGATCGTTAATAGTCATGCATATTTTCGGGTATGTGGAAACGAAATTGTTTAATTTTATTCAGATTATTTAAATAATCATGTTATATAATTATTTGGGAATAGAGAATAATTCCATGTTTTAATTATTACTTTTTAATATATATATATATATATATATATATATATATATATATATATTCAACAGGATATGCCTAAAGAATACTACAATGACGATGGTCCTGAGGATGATGTTATGATTCCTTCGACGACTACAAGAACTAAATTTTTGGATTGGATTATATTCAATACACAAACTCCTAAAGCCAAAAAAATCACTTATGCTAAAATTCCAATTCCATATGTTTGATGTCATAAAGAGATGATATGGAAGCCAAGATCAAAGAGAAGACAATTTTTTTCACCCTACAATATTCCTATAACATTTTTTCCTTTATTTTTTATTTTTTATTTAAATGTAACAATAATCTAATTATTAATAAATTGATCTTTGATCTTTTAAAATATTACACTTTTTATGACTTTTGTATAATATAATCGTCAATTTTTAATAAATACTGAGTTTGTGAAAATCTTTATTCATAAACGTTTCTGATAAAATTTTAATTTATTTTATAATAGATTAATAAATTATGCATAAATGAATGACAGAATAATAGTGTATATCTTCAAACTTATGAAATTTCGTAAATTTAAAACGACAAATATGTAAGAATGTTTTATTATATACCTTTATTTGTAAAAACCATACTCGCAAAGGATAAAAATTACGATTTATTAAAAATTTACAAATTTGAAATGATAAATATGGAAATAATTATTGTTTGAAAAAAAAATTAACATATCTCAAATAATATATATATATATAAATATGTTATATATAATTACTTAAATGGATAATTATCTTCATGAGTATATTTATTATGAACTTAAAGTGATAAAGATGGAAATGAAAATATTTTGGTTATCTTTTAAAAGAAAATAAAAAGATATTTATCAGAATTTTACATAATCGATACAATTATGATGTAAATGAGTATTGTTTAAATAAGTAAGTTAACATATATAAGAGATATATATGTTATATATTTACACATATCTATTGTTATAAATACATAAATTTATATTATTAATTAATTTTATAAATTTAGGAATATATAGCAATCTCTAAGGTTAAATATATAGACGTCGGTCAGAGTATATGATTAATATCCAACTCTCGAATATATTCTAAGGTTCTTCAAAATTTCTCTTCATTCAATGCTTTTATATGTTTGACAATCTAATTTTGATTATAATTACTGGATTTGTTTAGTGCAGGTTATATTATGGTCATGTATTCTCCAACTGATCGTGTTTCAACGTTTGAATCCTTCAAAATACGAATGGAAAATCCATGTTAGAATCTTGTGTTTATGGGAAGAAAAATCTCTCCAACTTGGTTCAACCAATCGGTCAACTATTGTGAATATGCCTAAACCATACGATTTTTTGATAGAAAATAATGAGAATATGCTTCTCAGAGATGAGAGAAACTATAACCGTGATGACCAAAGAGAGGATTATGACTGGTTATTAAGTATGTCAACCGATGAGCAAAAAAGTGTCTACCTAGAAATAATTGATGCTGTGAATCGAAACAAGGGAGGTATGTTTTTGTTCATGGATTTGGTGGTACTGGAAAAACATTCTTGTGAAGTATTCTTGGCACTGATATTCAATCTAGAGATGATATTGTTCTTAATGCTGCATCAAGTGTTATAGCTGCTTTTCTTATGGAAGGTGGTCGGACAGCTCATTCTAGATTTAGTATACCCATCAATGTGGACGAATATACAACGTGTTCAATAGATGATCAATCCCATCTCACCGAGTTAATTAGAGAAGCAAAGCTCATTATATTGGATGAGGCTCCAATGATGAACATATTTTGTTTCGAAACGCTGGATAGGAGTATGCGAGATATTATGAAGTGTGATTGAGTTTTTGGAGGTAATGTTTTTGTTTTAGGGTGATTTTAGACAGATTCTACCGGTTGTGCCAGAGGCTGGTAGAGTTGGGACAGTTTTAACCTCTATAAAATCATCGTTGCTTTGGGATAGTTGTAGAGTACTTCAGCTTACACAAAACATGAGACTTTGTAGGGCAGTTAATAGTGAAGATGCGGATGCTCTCTCTACGTTTTCAAAATGGCTACTCGTCATTGGGGATGACAAAATCAACGAGCCTACAAGGAGAGGTCGAAATAGAAATACCCGCGGATTTATTAATTATGGGATGTGACGATCCTGTACAAGCAATTGTTAAAGAGATCTACGGTAATTCGTTTGCAAGAAGGACCAATGCAAAAATCTTTTGCGTAAAAGCTATTCTTAGTCCAAGAAATGATGTCGTTGATAATAATAATTCAATATATGCTCTCACAACTTCCAGGTATATTAAGAGTTCATTTTCGTATACAAAATTCAATATAAACGTTTTCTTATTTTGGTTTTATTATATCCAGGGGAAGAGAGACAATATTTGAGTTCAAATAGTATTGAGACTTCTGATACAAGTGCTTACGATGATATGATTTACACTCAGGAATTTTTAAACAGTATTCACATTTCTGGATTACCTAACCATTTTCTGACGTTGAAAAATGGAGCACCTATCATGTTGCTTAAGAATATTGATCCTAAGGGAGGTTTACGCAATGGTACAAGATTGATTGTCACTCAAATGGTTAATCATGTTATTGAAGCAAGGATTGTAACAGGTAAAAGAAACGTTAATGATAAAGTTCTTATCCCTAGGATGTTTGTGTCTCCACCGGATGCAAAGTTTCCCTTTTGTATGAGGCGTCGTCAGTTTTCGTTGCTCTTGCATTTGCGATCACTATAAACAAAAGCTAAGGTCAGACGTTGGAACATGTTGGATTGTTTCTACCCAAGCCTGTATTTACACATGGACAACTATACGTTGCATTCTCTAGAGTGACAAGCAGAAAAGGATTGAAGATTTTGATTACAGATGAAGAAGGGAAATGTCAAAACAAAACCCTTAATGTGGTTTTCAAAGAAGTCTTTGAAATATATGATTTTCTTTTAAGCATCTAATATGTACTATAACGTTTCATTTCATTGATTTGTTATCCGATTCTCAGAGTTTTTTTTCTTAATAATATTATCATTTTTCACATCAATATCTAAGTCTTAAGTTTTAGAAAATGAAAACGTGAAAACATCTTCAATATGTTACACAAATTTTATGTTGGACATGCAAGGGTGACAAACCTTATATTAAAACTGTATTTATTTATATAATATTTCACAATTTAATAGTCAGACCAAATCTGAGACACTCAAACGATTAAGACGCAACGTTTAATTGTGACTCTTTGTATTTTTACAAATCTCAATTCCCTTTTTCTTTTTCAATAACAGAGAGAAACAAGAAAAAACCTAATTTGAGAAAATCATGAGATTCGATTATATTGCTGATTTTCGTCCCGGAAGAACTAATTGGTGTATCTATGCCAAGGTCTTACATTCTTGGAGAATCAGCGATTTCTTCACGAAACGAGTTCTGCTTCTTGTGGATGAAAAAGTTACTGTCGTTAATTGAACAAGATGTATTACTTAAATTTCAAAATTTAACAGTTCTTAACTATATATAAGGCTTCTTACACAATTGTATATAACTATGAAGGGTGACACAATTGAAGCTAATTTTCTACCAAATACACTCGCTAAACTCCGAAAATATATCGACAATGGTGAGTGGTATGATATTAGAAGTTTCAAAGTAATCCATCCAACCCTGAAGGAGAGGAATACTCATCATCCTTATCAAATAAAATTTACGGATGATACCACGATGAAGCTGCTCCAACCATTGAGTCCAAAGAATTACTTTCGATTCGAAGATTTGGATGATATATATCGTGGAAGAATAAATCATCTCATCTCTTTCGATAAGTGTTTCTTTAATAAATTTTATATTGTTATGGTACAATCTGTGAATATAGTTAATTGTATCTTTGTGTTCGGAAATCTTTAATCTTTTTAGGTATTTTGTAACTTTGTGTATTGGTCCCTTCCATATGAAAGTACAAATTAAACTTTTACCAAAATAGATATGCAACACTTTGGAAAGCTAAATTGTGTCTTCTTCTCGAATTAGATGTTTGTGGGTGTATAATAGATGTGGAAGACAAAAGAAGACATGAGAGTGCTGATAATAGTAATGAAGTTGTCATCACGCTGTTAAATGGCAGGTAAAGGACATTTACTCTATCTTTAAGACGCTTACATTTTCAAGTGGTCTCTGTTAAGATTTTAAAAATTTGTTAAACGTGTAGGAATGAAACTTTGAAGTGTCGTGCCAAAGACAACTACGCTTCTCAATTCATGTATTCATGGGAATCAAATGGGTGCCATCTCAAATATAAATCAGAACTTATGTTTTGTGTAATGCGGTTTATGAAGATCGGAGAATATGAAGGTATGTAACATAAAATAGTTTTGGTATAATCATCAAAAGGTAACCAATATATTTACTTCAAATTGTAAATGTCTATAGGTGCACCATGTATTGAAAACACATTGGCCTCTTCGAAGATCTTTATAAAACCAGAGTTCGAAGGACTGGAGCATCACCAGGCTATGTAAGATGTTATTATGTACATAACAATCAAGTTGTCTATGATGTTAACGTAAAATTGTTTATTACACTTTATATATTTACAGGTCTGAATTCGCTGGGCGTTATTACATAAATCATGTGATGGAGCATCAAGGTAAAAACTCAGGAACTCAGATGTAAAGAATGGAGCCTTGAAGATTTTTTTTATTTTATATTTGAATGTCTAAAAAATTCTGAATGTTTGTACTAACCACTACTTGAAATCCAAATATGGATTACTCTCATTTTTATTTTGTAACTGAGATAACACATTATAATATTGATCTTTTAGAATTTGCTTATGCTAAAGAAAATTTTGAATTTACTTATTGAATCTTAATATCTATTTACTACAGATTAATTGTTTATTTATAAGACTTAATTAATATTTTACATGAGAATATTATGGATCTTTAGAAAGTAAACCCTTTATGTGCAAATACAAAAAGTTATTGACAATCAAATAAAACAGTAGAAACTTTTTTCAAAAGATAAAACTCCTATTTTAAAATGTCAATTATTATTACATATTAAATCAAAAAAAGCAGTATATCCTAAAGTATCAAAACCATTTTTTTTTAGATTTTATTACCGCGCTTACGCACGGGTACCTCCCTAGTTAATTCTTGTATTTGAATTTTGATTTCATAAACGCAAATTTTATGTTTTTGCGTTTTGTTTAACATTTTTTTTTTTGGCAAGCGTAAATCATCTTTCTTTCTAAAATGTAACACCCCTTGTAAGCGGTTGAGCCAACCGCACTTGGGTACTGATATTTGTTGTTGACTTGTTGTAATAGGGTTCTTTGTATCTTGATTTTTCTATTTTGGTTCTTGAATCTTGATTAAGTTTTTAAAGTATGTTGAAAATAGAAACGTACATATGTGTATCGAGAAACGATCTCTGACTTCTGATGTTATGCTTTCACTAACCCATCTTTATAGAAAACATACAAAAAGATTTGATTCGTTTTGTCCTTTGAATGAATGTTACCGAGAAGTTCTGATACTGCAGTGAACTGCTTAAAACGCTTTTTTTTTCTTTCTTTTATTTTCCATTACCCACAAACACAAAGATGATTTATCTTTACTGTAACAAAAACCTTGGGTTTATTGTTTTGGTAAACAATGCACAATGGGCAACCAAAAAGAGGAGTTCATGTGTGAAGCACTTAGGGAAAAAAGAAAAAAAAGAGAATTGGATAAGAAAGAGAAACAAACAAGCGTGGTGTTTGGGTTTTCGAGCCTTTGAGGTTGGTGGGTGTGTTGTTGTGAATCTCTAAGTTTTCTGTAAATTATATACAATAGTACTATTAACTTTATAAGTATAAAACAATGTTATTTTTTTTTAAGTGACCCTTTTAAGCTTTCTTGAAAACAAGATTGAGCATAGATCACTTCTAAGATTCTTTAGTTTTGGTTTCTCTTTTGTGTTGAGAGTCTTGTGTGCAATAACTTCATAAAGAGAAAATGAAGTTTATGAAACTTGGAACCAAACCTGATTCGTTTCAATCTAAAGGAGACAGTGTTAGGTTTGTAGAAACAGTTTTTTTGTAGCTTTCTGTCTCATGATTCTTAAACAATGTTTTTATTTAACTGGTACTGCTTTTTTTTGCTCTTAGGTATGTCGCAACTGAGTTAGAAACAGAGATCATCGTAATCGTTGGCAATGTCAAATTCTATCTCCATAAGGTATGATAAAAAAACACTCTACCTTTTTAAAACATCAAAGAGCAGGCAAAAGCAAGAGTTTTATGTTTTGTGTGTGTTTTCAGTTCCCATTGCTGTCCAAAAGCGGATTCTTGCAGAAACTCATAGCAACATCAAAAAATGAAGAGAAGGAGAAGAACCAAATTAATGAGATTGACATATCTGAGATTCCCGGTGGTTCTGTTGCTTTTGAGATATGTGTCAAGTTCTGTTACGGCATCATGGTAACTTTAAACGCTTACAATGTGGTCGCAGCTCGTTGCGCAGCTGAGTTCTTAGAGATGAATGAAACGTTTGAGAAAAGCAATCTTGTTTACAAGATTGATGTTTTCTTGAACTCAACTATCTTCCGTAGTTGGAAAGATTCTATCATTGTTCTGCAGACCACAGAAGATCTCTTGTCTAATTACTTGGACGAGCTCGTGAAGCGTTGTCTCGACTCTATTGCTTCAACAGCCTCGATTGACACCTCGAAAGTCAAGTGGTCTTACAGTTACAACAGGAAGAAGAAGCTTGAGAAGGTGGGAAAACCAGAAGATCAAGCCGTTCCAAAAGACTGGTGGGTCGAAGATTTATGCGATCTTCACATTGATTTATATAAACAAGCCATCGAAGCAATCAAGAACGGAGGGAAAACACCAAATAACGTTATAGGAGAAGCGTTACACGCTTATGCAAGAAGAAGAATATCAGGTTTTAGCAAAGGCTCAATGCAAACCAGTGATAGATCTTTGACTGATACAATCACAGAACTTATCCCGGATGAGAAAGGAAGTCTTTCTTCTAGTTTCTTGACCAAGTTACATCGAGCATCGATGTTTCTTGGGTGTGAAGAAACTGTGAAAGATAGGATAAAGAAAAGAATCAGCGAGCAGCTTGAAGAGGCAACAGTGCATGATATCTTAATGTATGATTTAGATATGGTGCAAAGCCTAGTGAAGGAGTTCATGAACAGAGATCCTAAAACACAACTGAAAGTATCCGTCGCAAAGCTTATTGACGGATACTTAGCTGAGAAATCAAGAGATCCTAATCTCCCTCTACAGAACTTTCTCTCTCTCGCTGAGACACTCTCTAGCTTTCCAAGACAGTCTCATGACGGGTTATATCGCGCCATTGACATGTTTCTCAAGGTAAGAAAACAAGAGTCAAATACACTGTTTTCATAATGATTCTTGATTGACATATTAGGTTTGATTTGGAAATTTTTTTTTCCAGGAACATTCGAGTATTAGCAAGAGCGAGAAGAAAAGAATATGCGGGTTAATGGATTGTAGGAAACTATCACCAGAAGCGTGTGAACATGCGGTGCAGAACGAACGTTTGCCAATGCGGGTGATTGTGCAAGTTCTCTTCTTTGAACAGATTAGAGCCAATGGTTCATCCACAGGATACAGCACTCCTGAGCTAACTACCACCACTCTAAACACTGAGGATGAGGAATGGGACCATGATAAAGAGTTTTGATCTCAGCATGACAGCATTATTGTATCTTTTCTCATTTGTTTCTTCAGAACTACGTCAAACTTGGAGCTTCCTTTTGTTATCTGAATTGGAAACATTTTGGTCCTTGACCTTTGCAAATGGGTCAGGTAGTAATGGGCTTTGAGCTGTTCCATCTCAACTTTTTGATGAAGCTAAAATCATAAGAAAACAAAAAAATTATTTGTCATCCAAAAAATACAGTAAAGTTTACACCTAGACCGAAACCGAAACCGAATCAAAATTTATCTAAACCCCATTAGTTTCATTGATCTGAAATCAAGCTTGACCAAAACTAAAATGAATAAAAGTTAATTTTTTGTAAAATTTTAGATTTACATATTTGTAATTATATTCTATAATATTAATCAAAACATATCTCTAATTATTAATTACATTTGAAAGTTATGTTTTTACTAAACCAAACCGAAATCCAAATCAGTAAATCAGATTGTTAGTTGTTTGTACTTTGTACACTTGAAAAACGTTTTTAAATAATCAAAAGTGTTAATTTATAGCATAATATATAGAGTTAATAGTAGGATATACGTAATTATTATATTAATGGTTAAATTTATGAAATGGTCAGAACAAAAAAAAAAATTCAGTGATTCTTCTACTTTTTATATTGTACTAAATTAATCACAACTAGTACTAATATAAAGAATACACAAAATCAGAATAACAACTAGAATAACAAAATCATAAACAAAATTCCCACACGAACAAGAGATTCTCTTATAAAAATATTACATTATAAAACAAAAATCTACTACATCTTCTCAGCTTACCAAAAGTTAAAGACATCTTAATCTGATAAAAGAAAGATAATTAATATTCCTTTCCTTTAAATATAAATTAATTTTGTGAAATTTCGAGTTATAAAAATTAAAATTCTCTAGGGTCAACAAAAATAGATTCACCAGGTGGAGATTTAGTCCAATCACCAATAGAACCATCACTGTAATCTTCTCCAAGCCGTTTGATACACCACAAATCCTCGGCGCACGATAGCACTTTCCAATGTGGTATCCCTCGTCTGAGCGGTTCTCCTCCGGCTACTTCCGCCGCCACAACACCGCATCCTCCTTCTTTGGCCAGATTATGCGCGTGATTACACAGCACTTTCACCATTTTCTCCGCGCGTGGTCCTTCTCCGCCGATTCCATACATAAAATGCAGCCCAAACGGTTGGAAAACCGCGGGAATCGATGGAATTTTCAAAAACGGCAGCGTTTTATCAACTACTCGCGTCGTTTTAGCTAACACGCGCCTCAACTTTGACGCGCCGCGAACTTCTAACCGAAACGAATCGTTACAATTCCACACACTCAAAACGGCCCACGAATCGGGTGGATACTCCAAGAATTTAGCTGAACCGGGCCATGAGCCTAACCCGGATCCGTAACAACTGCCACGTGGAACAGCAACGAATGTTCCTAACGAGAGCTTGTTATTTAGAACCGAGTCAATGTCTCTCGGAAAAAACTCGGTTGTACTAAACCGGATTCGGTATAGCAACTCAGCATCAGTCGGATCAAGCTTGATTATAGTAACTCGACGAGAAATGTTAACCCTGTGCGCGTAAACCGGGTTAACCAAAATGGACGGTGTACGGAACTCGGAGTAACCACATTTTCCGGTGAAAAGGTTAACGGAAGCGTGGTTGTCGTTTTCAGTTGCAAAGTAAGAATACTCAGCGCCGTTTTGACTAAACCAATCTTCCATAGTCTTCACGAGCTTAAACCCTACCCCTTGCCTCCTGAAATAATTAAAAACGTGATTAGTCTAAGCACTAAGCCACTAATTACTCGTGATTAGTGTAACGTTTTAATTACGTGAGATTGTAAAAACGTACCGGTGCGTAGGAGAAACGCGGAGGCCCAAAATGTAAGCAAGTTTAGTGTAAAGAGGTTTGGTAATAACGACATCGTTTTGAGATTTGTTATGAGTTAAATCATGTCTTTTGGTGCTACCACATGTAACGGTTTTGATACATCCTCGTATCATTCCAACTAACTCTTTCTTCTCAGCCGTACCAATCTCAGCCACCTGTTAACAATTTCCAAATTTTTAGATAAATCGTTCTTTTTACTATTAATTAAACCAAAAAAATAAACTTTTGTGTTAGTTAGTTCATGTATTTGCTTCTTTATAAAGGAAAGAGGTAGTTAATATAATCGAGTTTGAGGCAAGAAGGTGAATGTTGTTTGTTTCCTATCATTTTCAATTAATTAATTTATAAAAAGGCAAAAAAAAAAAAAGTAATCATTTATTTTTGTTGATAACAAAAATCAAGTTGTTTCGTATATTTGTTTCGTCATTATAGAAAAACATATAAGAATTTTTGTTGAGTTAAGAATTGATATTTAACTTTGAACTAGTATAGTAAAAATGAGTTTATAACTTTTAGGAGTTTTGGAGTAAAGAAATTTACCAGCATGAGGTAAGAAGGTGAATGTCGAACACGGCAAATTGGGTCACCTAAGAGATCAGTGAAGAGAGAAAGTTTTCCTGTTGGGCCAACTTCGCACCGCTGCTCAACGTCTTCGACGGTGGCTAAGTCTTTACTAGGGTCGTATTCTCTAACCTCCACAACCACCGTCATATTTCTCTGTTTTTTTTTTTTTTGTTATCTCTAATAAATAAGAAACAGAGGATAGAGAGAGAGTGAAAAAGATGAAAGAACTGAGAACAAAGTGTGAAGTGGTAGCTTAGGGTTTTATATTGAGAGGAAAGAAGTGAGACTGATGCAATAAAAAGTCAGCAGAATTTTCCGAGGACACAGGATTTTTATATTTTTATTAAGTGTATATGGAATTTTAATTTTTGAGAGGATTTGGGGAAAAAAAAAAAGGAAGAAGAAGAGAATTTTAATGAGTTTTAAAAGTTTCTGAAAATGACTTTTGGTATTATTTTTGTCTGATTATGAATAATAGTTTGTAATAAATTCACTGGTTTTAGGCCGTTGAGAAATTTATAAAATACTACTAGTTCTATCTTCTATATATCATTGGATAGAGTTAATAGGACCCAATATTAATTCCCTATCAATTATGCCCATTTCCCAATATTCATTTTTTGGAATATACTGTATTTTATTTATTAGGTGAAGATATTTCATTAAACAAATGAACGTGTATAGAATAAAATGATTCTGTGAGATCATGCACAGAGAAAAAAAAAACAATTTGGAATGATCAGATTAGTTATCAAAACAATATTCTAATAATGGAGGGTTGAGTTAATTATTCACTTATTCCTTTGAATTAATTAATTGATTATTTTTATACAACTGTTTGATTAGGGAATTTATATATTAACATATCAGAGAAGAACTCAATATGGAATTAGAATATAATTTTAGTAAAAATAATTTGAAAAGAGTGCTTTGTCGATGTTATGATGTGAGAATATTAATGGGGTGATTAAGACACGAGCATTTGATATCGAACTTGCTCAGAAAAGAGACGTGGAAAGTGTTTAGTGAGAAGTGGAAATGGCGGCTTATGACTTCTCTCTCTCTCTCTCTTTTCATTTTCTCTTTTGTTAATTTCATTTGTTCATAACTATTCGTTTTATTCATCTTGTTCATGAACGTATGTATGATTGTTACTATTACCTCTAATCATTTGCTCTGAATCCCACTTATGCACTTACTCATTATTGTTATTAACACGGTATCATAAACGAGCAGTTATATTAAGAAAATAAATACTATATCATTATCCAAAAGTTAACTTCTTTTGTGATCAGAAAATAACTATATATAAGTCATTATTATTGTTGTCAAAAAAAAAAGTCATTATTATTTTTAATTGAAAATGGTAATATGATTCAAGTTTTTTAAAGAATTGAGTGAGTGAACTATTGGACGATTTTCGTTTATCTTAAAAAAATTAGTCGAATGGTAAAAACTCGACTAATCTTTTTCCTATAAAAAGACATGACCATTTGAATAAATAATATATTCAAATTTTCGTTTGTATTATCATGTTTTGAAACGGACAAGAAAGGTTGCACAAAATAAATATATAAAAAGAAACGGACAAAAAACGTGAAAAAAAAAACTTCATGACCCATAAATAAATAGTAGAGAATATTTATCGCGACAACATTTTAGTTGGCAATATAAAACAATTGATATGTTCGACTCATTAAACTAGTTGAAAAAAATATTCTTTTATAAAGGCAAAGTTAAGTCAGGCTACCTCCAATCACACAATTTATCATTTTTCTAACTCTTGGTAATATTCACCTCTTGAGAAATCGAATCAGAACGATGGAATTTGTAATCGAGAATTATTAGCAAAAACAAAATCGAATAATGAATAATATCGTAGGAAAGTGCGTTTTGGGCATGACCCCCACTTGTTTCCATAACAATATTAAGCCTTTTTAATCAAACTCCTTCTAAAAGTTCAATTAAATTAGCAAGTGGTGTGTCACTAAAACACCTAATTATTCCGTCAAATTTCAAAATAAGTATGTCGCCATAATTAGTCAATTGATGTATACTGTATCATATATAGATGCTTATAGACATAAACCATTTGGAATTGATTATATCTTATCTGTCTATTCATGGGATCAAGCATTATTTTTTCTCCCAAAGGATTTGTCTAATCGTAGATATGGTGTTGATGAGGATTCTACTTCTTTTTATAATAATAATAATAATAATAATAATAATAATAATAATAATAAGATACCATTTTACGTATATCCTAATATCCATCTCATGTTAGTTACTGTGACCTTTGTACAATATTTCTGATCGTTATTCTCCCATTCCCATATCATATAGAAATTTTAAACAAAATCCGGATATCAACAATCTCCATTTAAAATGAAGATATATTAAACTGTTGGAAAACACTTAGTGGACTCTATAGACCGGTCCGCTCACAGTCCGTTAGGACATGGCCTTATGGCCCATTTACTATCCGCACGTTTACGGCCCATGGCCTATCTTATGTACTCGATTACTTTATGGGTTTTAACCCTTGTACTCCTATTATATATACTTGTATGCTCGACATTAATCAATAAGACTAAGAGATTTCACTTCCTAAATTCTCTAGTTTACAACACGTTATCAGCACGATAGCCTCTAACCCTAAACCCTAAAAGCAGCCGCCGCTTCCTAAACCCTAAAACCCTAAGGCAGCCGCCGATCTTCTTCTCTCTTCCACAAACCCTAAACCATCTTTCTTTCTTGCTCCCATCCGAGATCAAACCTTTTTCTGTTCGAAGATCTCCTTGTTCACGAGCATACCTTAAGCTCGTGATCAAGCTTCTATCGACAGCTTGATCGAGGATCTTGGTCCGTGTTCGGGGGTGAGTTCGTCTGTTCGTGGTTCGTGATACCGGACGAGAGAAGTACGAAGCGGTTCGTGGGAAGCTGTTCATCATCCGCGGAACCTGTTCGTTGTTCTGTCCGCGGACGCTGTACGTGATCCAGTACGTGGTTCTGTCCGAGATCTGGTTCGTGGTTCTGTCCGAGATCTGGTTCGTGGTTCTGTCCGAGATCTGGTTCGTGATTCTGTTCGTGGTCCGTGAACGAGAGAGAGTTAAAACCGAGGTCTGTTAGCTCCCGGTCCATATCCAGTCAGATCCAAACCGGTGAAAGGTAAAAACATGGCTGAACCCTCTTAGAACCCTAATATCGAACATGAACATTAATGAACTATTAAACCCTAATACTTCCAAGTACATAAACAAACAAACCTTAAAGTTATATCCATGTAAATCTTAAAATCGGATTGCATAGGACTATTAGGTAGTTTGTAAATTGCACCAAACTTTGTCAAACATGAAATCGAATTTGGTTGTTTGGATTGTTTGTTGCATAAGAGCCTAGAACATGAACTTGTTAAAATCGAATATTGTTAAACTGTTCTAGGATTTAAAACTTGGATCATTCATGCATCATAACTAAAATTNTAAGGCAGCCGCCGATCTTCTTCTCTCTTCCACAAACCCTAAACCATCTTTCTTTCTTGCTCCCATCCGAGATCAAACCTTTTTCTGTTCGAAGATCTCCTTGTTCACGAGCATACCTTAAGCTCGTGATCAAGCTTCTATCGACAGCTTGATCGAGGATCTTGGTCCGTGTTCGGGGGTGAGTTCGTCTGTTCGTGGTTCGTGATACTGGACGAGAGAAGTACGAAGCGGTTCATGGGAAGCTGTTCATCATCCGCGGAACCTGTTCGTTGTTCTGTCCGCGGACGCTGTACGTGATCCAGTACGTGGTTCTGTCCGAGATCTGGTTCGTGGTTCTGTCCGAGATCTGGTTCGTGGTTCTGTCCGAGATCTGGTTCGTGATTCTGTTCGTGGTCCGTGAACGAGAGAGAGTTAAAACCGAGGTCTGTTAGCTCCCGGTCCATATCCAGTCAGATCCAAACCGGTGAAAGGTAAAAACATGGCTGAACCCTCTTAGAACCCTAATATCGAACATGAACATTAATGAACTATTAAACCCTAATACTTCCAAGTACATAAACAAACAAACCTTAAAGTTATATCCATGTAAATCTTAAAATCGGATTGCATAGGGCTGTTAGGTTGTTTGTAAATTGCACCAAACTTTGTCAAACATGAAATCGAATTTGGTTGTTTGGATTGTTTGTTGCATAAGAGCCTAGAACATGAACTTGTTAAAAT
>NC_025691.1:27116355-27120447 GCF_000633955.1 Camelina sativa
TAACAATAGAGTTCTTCAGCAACAGTATCGGCATCAAGGCTTTGCCGATTATGGGGCACTCATTGAATGTTTACTGCTAGCTGAGCAGAATGATGAGTTGCTGCTGATGAACAGTGCTATGAGACCTCCCGGTACAGCCCCATTACCGGAAGCAAATAAGGTAGATTTGGGAAAGAAAAATACAATGGAGTCTAAGGAGCCAAGAGCGCCCCATGAGACCAACTACGTCCACAGAGAAAGACACTACGGCCATGGCCGTGGTGGCAGAGGACGTAGTGGCCGTGGCGGACAGGCCGGCCGAGGAGGCCGCGGACGTGGTGGTAAGGGCCGTACGTCCTTTAAACCATGTACCAAGGTTAAATCGGTCTGCGATAGATGTGGTATGTCAAACCACTGGTCCAAGACTTGTAGAACTCCCAAACACCTCATTGATGCATACCAAGAAGTTCTAAAGAAAAATCCGGAAGCCAACTATGCGTACATCGATGATGAAGGAGACTTCGATCATGAGAATGACGACTTGCTAGAGACTTCCGATTGCCTTCAAGATGATGATTGATTTTCGTTTTAATGCGGTTTAATTTCAATGCTTTTATGCTTTATTTTCCTTTATTGTATTGGATGATTATTTAAATTTAATTGCAATGGTTCTTTTATTTTATAATTGTCCTATTAAAATACAAAATTATGTCCTATTTATAGAAATGGCCAAGGACATGAGTGAACTAGTGGTGGACAGTGGATCCAGCCACACTATACTAAGAGACAAAAGATATTTCATAGATCTCAAAATGAAAAGTGCAAATGTTAGTACAATTGCGGGTATAGCCAACATGATAGAAGGCTACGGCCAGGCTCACATTTTGTTGCCTAACGGCACACACATTGAACTAAGTGATGCCCTATACTCACCCAGCTCTAAGAGAAACTTATTGAGCTTTAAAGATATAAGATTAAATGGTTATCATGTTGAAACCAAGGGTGAAGGAACTAAAGAATTCCTATACATTACTGAAAATGTAAATGGCCAAAAGAAGGTCCTAGAGACTATACCTGCACTAGCCACTGGTTTATACCATGCTAAGATAAACATGATAGAAGCTAACATGGCTAAGCACAAAATGTTCACTGAAAAATTCACTCTATGGCATGACCGGTTAGGCCACCCGGGTTCGAACATGATGCGTAAAGTAATTAAGAGTTCAAAAGGGCACAACCTTAAAGAGAAAAGAGTTTTCCCTAAAAATCTCACTTGTGTAGCATGTGCACAAGGGAAACTCATTACAAGACCATCACCAGTAAAAGTCACAAAAGAGACTTTGCATTTTCTGGAAAGGATACAAGGTGATATATGTGGACCAATACACCCACCATGTGGGTCGTTTAGATATTTTATGGTTATGATCGATGCATCAACCAGATGGTCTCACGTTTGCTTGTTATCCACAAGGAACCTAGCATTTGCTAGGCTGTTGGCTCAAATCATAAGATTAAGAGCACACTTTCCAGACTTTCCACTAAAGACTATACGTCTAGATAATGCTGGTGAATTTACATCCCAAGCGTTTAATGATTATTGTATGTCCATGGGGGTGAGTGTGGAACATCCTGTGGCACATGTCCATACACAAAACGGATTAGCTGAATCCTTCATTAAACGTATACAATTAATAGCTCGACCATTGTTAATGAGATCGAAGCTTCCTGTGTCGGCTTGGGGACACGCGGTCTTACATGCAGCAGAACTCATACGCATCAGGCCATCTAGTGAACACATATATTCACCATCCCAATTATTATCGGGTCAAGAGCCAGACTTATCCCATCTCAAAACATTCGGTTGTGCCGTTTATACACCCGTTGCTCCACCACAGAGAACTAAGATGGGACCTCAAAGGAGGATGGGAATATATGTGGGATATGAGTCTCCCACCATTATAAAGTATCTTGAGCCATTGACAGGAGATCTATTTAAGGCCAGATACGCGGACTGTCAATTCGTTGAGTCCGAATTCCCTACTATAGGTGGTGAGACCGGCAAGCTGGTCAAAGAATTAAAATGGAATCAAACATCCTTAAATTGGCAAGATCCTCGAACTCTAGCATGTGATGCAGAGGTTCAAAAGATTATACATTTACAACAGCTAGCTAATCAATTGCCAGATTCCTTTGCTGACCCAAAGAGAGTAACAAAATCGTACATACCAGCTTGCAATGCACCAGTACGTATTGATGTTCAAAAGGAACACAATAAACAAGTTGCTACAGAGTCTAAACCACGTTTGAAACGAGGTAGACCGTTAGGTTCCAAAGATAAAAATCCTCGAAAGTCTAAAGGTGCAAAACAGACCGAGGTTCAGGGAATTACCGAAAAACCAGACATGGCCGCGGAAATAATTAATGTACCAGGTGAAGTTCAGGACGCTGAACCTCAAGAACCTGAAGGAATTGATAACAATGAAGTATCAATCAATTACATAATGTCTGGAATAAAATGGAACCGGAAAAATGTCGACATTGATGAAATATTTATATACAAGGTAGCACTTGAGATAAATGAGGATCAAGAACCCACATCCATATTAGAGTGCACCCAAAGTAAAGATTGGCTTAAGTGGAAAGAAGCCATTGATGTGGAGTTAAACTCTTTAAAGAAGAGAAGTGTGTTTGGTCCGATCTTAAGGACGACACCTACCATTAAACCAGTTGGACACAAATGGGTCTTTGTAAGAAAGAGAAATGAGAAAAATGAGATAGTGAGATACAAAGCACGGCTTGTAGCACAAGGATTCTCTCAAAGACCCGGCATAGATTATGAGGAGACATACTCCCCTGTGATGGATGCAACGACTTTTAGATATCTAATAAGTCTGGCCATAAGAGAAAATTTGGATTTACGGTTAATGGATGTTGTAACCGCCTATTTATATGGTCCACTGGATAATGAGATTTATATGAGATTACCAGAGGGTATAGAACATAAATGTAAAAATGGTACTCGAGACCAATACTGCATAAGGCTAGACAAATCGCTTTATGGACTGAAACAAAGTGGTCGAATGTGGTATAACCGACTAAGTGATTATTTAGCTAAGAAAGGCTATAAGAACGACCCAATCAGTCCATGTATATTCATAAAGAAGTTTGCAAACAAAGGATTTGTGATAATAGCAGTTTACGTGGATGATTTAAACATCCTCGGTACCTCTAGGGAAATCGCCCAAACTGTAGAATACCTCAAGAAAGAATTTGAGATGAAAGACCTAGGCAAAACAAAATTCTGTTTGGGATTGCAGCTTGAGTACGTAAATAATGGGATCCTTGTGCATCAAAAGGCATACACAGAAAAAGTACTCAAGAGATTTAATATGGAGCAAGCTCACCCATTGACTAGCCCAATGGTTGTTAGAAGCTTAGACTTGGATAAAGATCCATTTGCTCCTAAGAAGGCCAATGAAGAAATTCTTGGACCTGAAGTGCCTTACCTCAGTGCTATAGGAGCGTTAATGTTCCTGGCTAGTCATACTAGGCCGGACATATGCTTTGCCGTGAACCTCCTAGCAAGATATAGTTCTTGTCCAACTATACGGCACTGGAATGGTATTAAACACGTACTACGGTACCTGCGAGGGACGGTTGATTTTGGTTTATTTTATACTAACCATAACCGAGACTGTCTAGTTGGTTTTGCTGATGCAGGTTACCTATCCGATCCACACAACGGTAAGTCACAAACAGGTTATGTGTTTACGCACGGCGGTACGGCGATCTCTTGGCGTTCAATGAAGCAGACTCTTGTGGCCACATCGTCAAATCACGCGGAGATCCTAGCCATCCACGAAGCCAGCCGTGAGTGTGTTTGGTTGCGGTCCATGATTCAGCATATTCGGACGGATAGCGGCTTAGCAGACAGCAAGGGAGCAACCGTCATCTACGAGGACAATACGGCTTGCATCGCCCAGCTCAAGGAAGGATACATCAAGGGAGATCGGACGAAGCACATACTGCCGAAGTTCTTCTTCACACATGAACTACAAAAGGCCGGAGAAGTTCAAGTGGTGCAAGTACAGTCCTGCGACAACTCAGCCGATC
>NC_025691.1:27120914-27135817 GCF_000633955.1 Camelina sativa
GAAGGATACATCAAGGGAGATCGGACGAAGCACATACTGCCGAAGTTCTTCTTCACACATGAACTACAAAAGGCCGGAGAAGTTCAAGTGGTGCAAGTACAGTCCTGCGACAACTCAGCCGATCTCTTCACCAAAGCATTGCCGACATCGACGTTCAGGAAGCTCACGCACAAGATTGGGATGCGGAGACTTCAGGACTTGGAGTGATGTTTGGATCAGGGGGAGCAATGTGTGCTGTACTCTTTTTCCTTCACCAAGGTTTTGTCCCATTGGGTTTTCCTGGTAAGGTTTTAATGAGGCAGCATCCCCTAAGCACATTGCAGCGATCCCATCCAACATGGCACGGTCATCTCGTCCAAGGGGGAGTGTTGTAAAACACTTAGTGGACTCTATAGACCGGTCCGCTCACAGTCCGTTAGGACATGGCCTTACGGCCCATTTACTGTCCGCACGTTTACGGCCCATGGCCTATCTTATGTACTCGATTACTTTATGGGCTTTAGCCCTTGTACTCCTATTATATATACTTGTATGCTCGACATTAATCAATAAGACTAAGAGATTTCACTTCCTAAATTCTCTAGTTTACAACATAAACTTTTTTTTTGGACAAAAGAAAATGTATCAATCAGACACACAAAAATGTCTAACCAAGCAGGGGTTGGACTTGATCATCAGGAATACAAAAGAAAAAAAATTGGAATCTCTAATCCAAAATATTTCTATCTGCTTCTCTCCCTCAAGTTATCTAAAAATCCACCCAAACCCTTAGTTTTGTCTCTTTAACTTCCACGAATTGAACCTTTGTGCGGCAGCGGTTCCATGACTGTTCCACGGGTGAAGTAAGAACGTGCAACTATCTATAAATTTGTGAAATATCGAAGTAAATTAGTATTTTAGCTAGAAAGTAGTAGGTTTTTAGTATAATTTATAAATTAATATGGATTTCAACATGAGATTTTCTCCAAATTATTTAATATAATGAAATTTTTACATCTATACAATCTTGAGGATTTAATCATGATGCATATATGAAAAGTATTTTTGATAATACAACAATCGCGTTCATTATTGCTTTCGAGTATGTATTTCTTTTTAACCAAGAAAATTTGGAAACTACAATGTTTTCTTCCTTTCAAAATAATTGTCGTTGTAAGTGTTTTATCTTATATATATCACATATTAATTTCATGTATGGTAATATGTATGCTATATAATTTTATCTTATCAAGAGTATAATTTCCTTTAGAAAATATAACCATCCCAATCATCTTTTGTAAATGAAAATGCTGTTAATGACAAAAGCGCATACGTCATTTGGATTCACAATAAGCAAACGAGAGACGAAGATGTGCACTCAGGCAAATATAGCGATGCGTAGTTTAGACACCGCTTCCCATCTTACCTTATTTTGTTCCCCACCTTTACATTTGTGCATGTATACAAGTTACAAGATTTCAAAAGTATATTTTCTGGTTTTGTTTTGGCTTTTTGAAGTATAAACTAAACTAAAATGTTGTTTCGATCTGAAAATAAAGTTTTGTAATTAAGTTTAGACTGAACTAAGTCGGTTTAACGGCATAATACACTTTCATATATCCTTCGTAGGCTTAGATGTAAAGATAGCTATATCCTTCGTAGGCTTGCTTAATATAAAATCAATGAAATTAACATGTACTAAATTAATAAATTTTGTATATAAGATGAGGAGTACATAATTTATATATATAAACTAAAATTTTGTTTCGATCTTCAAACTAAGTTTCTTAATTCAGTTTAGACGACTGAACTGAGTCGGTTTAACGGCATAATACACTCTCATATATATATTGATGTAATATAAAGATTGATATATCATTCGTGGTTGGATTGCCTAATATAAAATCAATGAGATTAAGATATACTTAACTAAGATTTTGTTATACGATGAGGAGTAGTACATAATATAAACCATGGACCACATAGCGAATGACGCAAAATGTCGAGTGATTAGCAGACAGATTAGTGTTTTCCGGTCAAATTTGTAAAAATTCAAACATACGTTTCATGTACTGTTATGATTCTTATTATATGTACCTATGACCAACTGTAACGAATATAAAACATACGAATTCCACGACAAATTCCTCGAGAACATCATTGAAAATTTGGAACGATCTTGATCTACATGACTATCTCTATCCAATCTCTTTGTTGTGATAATATTTTTTGATGATCCGTACGTACTACGTAGGGCCGGTGCAGTACATTCTCGCGTTCCCATATGTCTTCAATAATAGGTTATATAATTACTACTACTCACGTCGTCAAATTGCAAAGTTCAAGACTCATAATTGTTCTATCCGCATTTTCTTACATGAGCTAATGACGAATTACTAAACCGTAAAAAAGTAAATGAAAGTTACCCCCACAACACCATAACTAGACTTTTAACGAATCTTTTTTTTTTTTTGGCTTATCTAGTTAACTAATGTTAACTAGTGGATATGATGGAGAAGACGACTATGTTTGAAAACGAGGGCTTGACGAAATAGGTAGGTTAAGAGCAATCGACGGCACAGAGAACGACATGCATCTAGAACAAATTGTTATTGTGACATTTTTAAAAGGATGTAATACAGGAAAGAATTTTCTCAAGAATCTCAATATATATTTGTATTAATAAAAGGTATATAGGTATTTTTTTACAACACAGTCTACCTGGTCTGATATTTCAACAATGAGTTCTTTAAAAGTTGACCATAAAAGAATTTTGACAAGAAAATATTATTATCCCAACACTTTGATTATATACACGAGAGTAATACAGTACATTTAAACGGCATCCTCCTAAATTCTAATTCAGAAACAAACAGATCAGTAGAAGTGTGAATTAAAGAAATTATATGTTTCTTATGTTTACGACACAAGAATCTTTACGAGATCAACTTATATATTATAAGACTAAGAACATCGAGAATCTCTCTATATAAGCCATGTGATCACTATTGCTTACAAAACCTATTAATTAATTGACTTAATTATGTAATTAGCCTGTAAACCCTAATCTTTGTTACCTTAGTTTATTCAGCACATCATAACGAGGAGGAGGCCAAGACCAGTCAAGCCACGAGCCAAAGTTTATAGTTATACTACTACTCCTTAATCACAAGATGACTCGCGGAAATGACTCAAATGCCCCTATTATGTCACTTAGTTGTGTGAAAAATGAGGTCCAGCTGTGAATGTTGGAGGGGGACAAAGCGGCGAGGAGGAGAGACAAAATCGTGTTGTCGTGTGGGAGAAACGTAACGAGATTACTTGCTAAGGTTATGTCCAATCAAACAATGTAGTGGGTTTGGGTTTTGGTCGAGTAACTACGTACTATACATGTCATATGAGATATCGTCATATCGATGCGATATTTTTTTTTATCTTTTTTACCGACGTTTATATTTGAAAAAGTTTAGTAAAAAAATAGTTAAAAACATATGAAATGTAGTAGGTTGGAAGTTATGTTTTGAATTACTATTGTCAAGGATTACAATAAATTGGCTGTATAAATTACAAAGCAAAGAAAGTTTTGTGGAAGCTTTACAAGTTCGGGTAATTTTATGCATGAGATTTCTATCAGTGGGGTAAATCACAAACAACGATCAGAGCAAAAAACAATATGTAAACATAATTTCTTGGCAAGACCGATCTATCCAGGAACCCCACCGTGCTAGCTTATGGTTTAATATATTTCTTTCGTTCAATATAATCTTTGTTTAAGGTATTTTAACATTTATTGAGAAAACAGTAAAACATTTTTTTTGCCCCTTTAATTTAAAACGAAATAAAACTATAGTAAAAGAGATTAAAAAGTATGCATTAAATATATCAAACGAAATCAATCTAAAATATTTTTTATAGAGGTGCTCTCACAGTCTCACTCTCACTACACAAATCTTATTTATTAATATCAGGCATCACGTTAATCCCTACAATTATTATTTAGACTTTTTTCTGGTGGTCAAAACAATACTACATGCGGATTTAAATCCAGATATAGACACAACGTTAACAATGTAGAATATATATATATATATATATATATATATATATGTTTCTCACAATTATTCAAAATGTTAAACTATGCTATTTAACTCATACAATGATTACTTTTGTTTTGAAATAATTTGACCACTAGAAACAAATTGTTGTTTAGTGGCAAAGACTTTTTATATGCTTCATCCAGTATGTAAATACAAAAAGTTCCAACCTGATTTTTCTGGTTATATAAAAGTAATTATAACATTTATCTAAGATTTAATTTTCTGGAATACAAAAAAATTGACACAATATTTATATATTATAAGTAGTAAAGTCTAGCTCACTAGACACTACAACCAAAACCATTTAATTGTCACGTGTTTATGTATGCTTATGTGTGATAATGTTTGCTACTGATGAGTCTGATATATTTAAAATTATATAAACAAAAAAACACCGGTGTAATTTATTTAAACAGACGTAATATTTATGGTGAAGGCAGATTCCGACACATAGGCTAAGGCCATCTGCCACACAACATCTTTTACATTGATTTTTTAGTATAAAAAAATAGAAAAAACTCAAACAATAGAAAAATAAACGGAAAAACGGTTTTGAGCAAGATCTAGTTTTGAACATTGATCTTGATTTATATATATATTTTCTCTTTTTCTCTCTTTTATCTTATTATAATATTATTACCTAATTATAATATTATTATAATTACTTTAAGATCCTCTCTTATATCACTATAATATTATTACCTAATTATAATATTATTATAATTATTTTAAAATCAGTTAATAATATTATAATTATTTTAAGATCAGTTAATGGCCTAAAGCCATAGCTCGTCCGGATGTGCACCTTGTCCCTACGTTTCTGAATTCTGATAGACTCATGAATCTTGTATATACCTCGACATACATGTTCTTATACGAAACTTATACGTATTCACGAGTGTAACTAGTTTCAAGAGTGTTCGTTCAAAATACACTAAAGTGTTCAAAAAAAATGAAATGAAAGCGATTGTGAATTAAACCAAACTGAAAACGAATAAACCAATATAAAACCTAACTTTTTCTAAAAGTAAAATATTCCATCAAAATTTACATCAAATTAAAAATCACAATAATCGTGTACCAAAACCACCTATGATTAAAGTTAGTTTTATTTAAAATATTAATATTTATAACTCGAGAATATAAAACAAACAAAAACTGAAGAATAACTTGTAGGAAATTTGGATTTAACACCATGATCTCATTATACCTCGATTTACATATAATATTTATATATACATTTGTACTTTTTTGTCTTGCTCATTATGATGAGAGTGCTTGAAATGACTCGAGGCTCGTAAATATCTCTACACGGAGATTAGTGACTAACGAGACCCCTAAGCGAACTAGTGGATAGGAACGAGAGACAAAACAAAAAGGCAATAAATAGATGCGACAATTTAAAGGCAATAAATAAAAAATTTACAAAATATATACAGTATATATTTAATTTCAAGTATAAGATTGTCAAATTGTGTAGTTATCAATATCTAAATGAAGTGATAAATATATTTATAAAGGCTTGATTTTTTACGTTATGTAAACGATTAGCAAAAACAATTCGAGAGTATTTAATGAAAAATAATAATATTTTATAATAATTTATTGGGCAATTGACAAAAATAATACTAATTTAAGTTTTTACTCCAAAATTAGCACATATATTTAAAAGTTTCAAAATTAGCACAAAATTATATATCATTAAAATAAAACATAATTATATTAAAACAAAATCGTGACATTGCTATCTCTCTCACTTTTTTTTCTTCGAAGATTCCAAACCAACCTTACAGATCCGAAGAATGATTAAGAGGTTTTGAAACCATTAGATCCGAAATTAGTGAAGGCCTGAGATTTTGCGACGGGGGAGAAAATCGTGTTGTGATTTACACGACATCGTTGTGCGGCGTGCGGCGAACGATGGATGTGTGTAACACGGTGAGAGCTGCGATTGAGAATTTTGGTGTGGTGGTATGTGAGAGAGATATGTCGATGGATGGGGATTCAAAGAAGAGCTTCAAAATCTAATGGCCGGAGAAAGAGACAATGGTGGTGATGTTTCGGCGGTAGCAGAGGTGTTGTGGTCGAGGGTTTTTGTGAAAGAGAAATACATTGGTGGAGGAGAGGAAGTGATGAGTTTTGTGGAAGAAAGTTTCTTCCCAGAAAGCCATTGTTGCAGTTTGATATTGTTGATGGTATAAATTTGCTTTTTAGACTATGAAAGAGAATCCTCTTCTAGGTCTTTCTTCTTTGATGTGGGTAACTTCTCATCTTTTCCTATTCCCAGAAAGATTCCAAATTGAAATTGTTCAAATTTGTGATGGGTTCTTTTGAACAAAGCTACTCTTTTCTAATTCTTTGGAGATGAGTTAAAAGTTTACAAGTGTGTGTGTGTGTGTGTTTTTTTATACAAGATTAGAGAAGATGTGGGCTTTAGATGTATCAATGGTGGTTCATAAACACCATGTGTGGCGTTTGTTTACTTGTGATGTTGTAGTGGTCAAGATGGGGGCTTTAGATGTATCAAATGATGTTTTCATATGGTGTTTGTTTTCATTGGGATTTTGGATAATAAAGCTAATTTGAATGGTTTTCACCATAAAACTTATTTTAAAACATACTCAAGAAGGCTTTGTATTAAATATTTGGATTGGTAGCTACATTTTCATAGGTAAGCATATAAAAATGTTCTCAATCAAACATTCAGGAAGAATTACAAGAAATTTAGAAAGGATGTCTTAAATTTAAGGAAGGTTTTCATTAAAAGGAAAAAAAAGGAGCATACACGCTACCATATTGAGTTTTGTTGATAGCTCGCATAATCCCTTCTCATGTTCTTGTAACTTGAAAAATCAGCACCCAACATCCATCGTCCAACACTCCTCGGAAATTTAGGAAGGAATTCACGAAATTCAGAAAATATTTCTTGAACTTCAGGATGATCTTCATAAAAAGTTTAGATTTCATGATGAACTTAAGGTTGACCTTCATAAAAAACTTAGATATTGGTAAACACCCAGATATGCACAAAAATGATATCATTACCCCTCACTAATGGAATATTCTTTCACATATTGAGGTGTGTGTTGACAATTTGTAGGATTATGTTCCTTGATTCAGTTTTATTTTCTCTATTTTTAGACATGTATGATGCTTATAAAACCTTTTAGGTTGTTTTCGTATTTGTATGATGTTTCTGCATCATATGTTAGCACTTTATTTTAACTGTGATTGAATTTCGGGAAAGGTTATATGAAATTTGGGAAGGATTTTATGCAATTCACGAACACTTGCTTGAATCGGACCAAACAATTTGATTCACCTGGATCAATACGAATACATCAATCTATGTGAATTCAATATCCATCAAATCATGAACAATAGCCTAATTTTATGAAACACCATGCTAGTTATTACTATTTGCTACCTTTATTGTAAAACACAAATATATGCACAAAATCAAATCATTATACATCGCTAATGGAATAGTATGTGATACAATAAGGAAAAACACATATAAAGAGATTTAAAAACACATTTAAAAAAAAATAGGAAGGATTCCATAGGTTTTAGGAAGACATTCTTGAATTTTAGGAAAGTCTTCCATAATGACCTGAACTCAAGCTTCCACTCAAGTGCCCATTTTTCCATCTTCATCATCAACTCTCTACTTTGTTCTTGAAATATTTGCCATCATATATCATCAATCATTTGAGTTTAGAGCTGAAAACATTATTCAACAACATGATCAGTTCATGAATTCAATTTTCACAACTCATGACTTTTAGATTATTCATAGCCACCTTGAATCTGAACTCTAACTGAAGAATCACCCAGAACATGAACAATTATTAGAACACCAAGTTCATTATCACAAGACGTTAACACTAACACCGTAGCCACCATGATTTGCCCTTTTGCAAATGAACTCTCCTTTAAAAACTTTAACATTGGAGCAACACAACCTTCATCTGTAATAATCATCTTATTTCAATAATTATCACAGCAAGAGAACTAAGCTAATACATCACATTAATTCTATCAACTAATTTTTCCATTTGAATTGAAACAATTAAAGACCAAAAAAGAATGCAAAATTGGATCATTCATAGCTATTAGATGAAGCAAAATCACAACTTCTTCACTATCAAAATCAAACATGCTCTGAATCTTTTTCACATCACATAATAAACTTGCTGAGAAGAATCAGAGACGAATCGAACAAGCGTTCTAAGCATTTGAAAAAACAGATCTACATGTTAACTGACCTCGCCACACTCTGTTTTAAATGATTCATCTTCATCCATCGCCATATGGATTCGCTCTGCCATAACCGCCGTACCAGTCTACCAGATCTCTACAATCGATATACCTCTTCTTCCTCCGCCGTTATCGTAACCGTCTCCGACGAGAAAGTGGTGGAAGATGAAGCATATGGTAGAAAATAATAATAATTATATATAATAATAATTGTATAAATAACAATAATTTCAAAAATGCTAGATTAGGAATATTTAAGCATGTGTGCTACATTTGGAAGAAGAACCGATTGGGTTCGGGTTTTTCGGGTAGAGGAGTTTAGGACCCAATAGGATAATAGAAAATATCGGTTCGGGTTCAGTTCGGGTCTTACCGAATTCAGGTCGGATCGAGTTCGGTTCGGATCTTACCGGATTCGGATCTTACATATATGCTATATGTAAATGTATTTGAATATTTGATATATCCTCTGTCTTGGCTAAGGATGATAAAAAGAGAGAAACATGGAAGTGAGACATGGAGCGTTGTCTACTGCTAATGAGAATAAGGTCATCATAGCTTCTGCCATTTCATCACTCTCGTCTTGTCAAATCAATGCCATGCATTAATATCATCATGATTTATATACATCCCATGCATGGCAGACATAAGAAGCAAACCTCTTTCTTGATAACTGATTTAGCTAATCTTTGTTTTAACATGTCTTAACCATGTTTTATGATTAAATCTACGGAACATGCAGAGGTTAACATTATAACAATAACATCAATTTACGTGTCACTAAGGAAATAAAACAAAAATATTTAGGGACAACAAATAATGTAGGGCAAGAATGGTAGCACTGTCAATATTGTATATCCTTTCACAAAAGAAAAAGCAGTAAAGCACTGTCAATATCTATTAGGTTACTTAATTTAATCAACTGGCGTCGATCGATAAACAAATTATTATTTTTAGGAAAAATCGACAAACAAATATTATGTACATGTTCCAATATGCA
Source organism: Camelina sativa (assembly GCF_000633955.1). NCBI lineage: Eukaryota > Viridiplantae > Streptophyta > Magnoliopsida > Brassicales > Brassicaceae > Camelina > Camelina sativa. Next base: position 27,130,251 of record NC_025691.1, read on the forward strand.
TTTCTATAACCACCGAAGCTCTGAAGTATACATATACGAGTTCTGTTCTGTTCACGGTGTACGTGAACGTGTTGATTCATGTAACTTCAAATAAATAACCCTTGGGAGATTTTATTATTTTAGTATGCATTGGTCTAAAACAATTAGCATTTATATTATTGTCGTTCGTACGTACTTGGGTTTGACCGTTTGAGTGTGATAATATGTATTGATCTTTTTTTTGTGTGTGCGCAAAATGTATTGATCTTTTTTTTGTGTGTGCGCAAAATGTATTGATCTTTAACAAACAAACAAAAAGTGAGGATGTACTGATATATATGTGCATAAAAAGATATTGATTATGCTTAAAAATTGTGATATTCGTTAGGGAGCTAAGGTCATTCATTAAAACTCCACATGTAAGAAAAATATACTTATATATTATGCATTCAAGATATAACTAAAATTTAAAAATAGAAAGTAAGTGTGTGATGAGTAACTGCAAACATATGGAGTTGGCAAAATAGACATTTGTCAAGGGTCCAAAATTAATATCAAAACAAAATTCTGAGGTTAAATTAAGGATCCAGTTTTTTTATTAAGTGGCTACTTTTTACTATTGTTTTTGCCAAGGGTCCTCTTATATTTATGGAGATATATATATATATAAATATATATATAACTAGTTTATATATATATATATATTTGATAACTAGTTTATTTGATAACTAGTTTATATATATATATATATATATATTTGAATATTTGGTTCCATATGTTTTTAGATACAGCAATATCTTTGGGGGTGTGCGTAATTCACCAAATTTTCAAAGATCTTTTTTCCCCAATAATTTTTTGAAGGATGATTACATAACCACATAAAATAGGATGATTACATAATCATTTGGACAAAGGGAACAAGAGAGATTAAACTAAACTAAAACAATTATAAGACAGGGATAGATTGTTTCCACAGACAGTCATCAAGATCGGATTATGTGCTTAATGTCCCCTAATCACTCTTTGGATTAGATTAGAGATTCTCGTGCTTTCTTATTGTCTACATTTATTTACTAATTTATTGACCGACCACCACTCTTGATTTTGATTTTGACTTTGACTTTAGTTGTAATGACTTTTTAATTTTTTTTTGGTATATGAGTTTTGTTTAGACTCATACCAAACTATTAACTTTTAAAATACAAGCTTTTCTTCATTTATTACTTTTCCCTTGCATTTTCAAGTATTTGTGAGTGATTATTAGTAGATATACGAGTCTCTTAATTAGGGCGATCGAGGGGATTGTAGATTCAACAATATGTTCGGATGTTGACCAAAGGTCTTTTTTTTTTTTTTTTGTCGAAAGGTCTTACAGCTATCATTAACAAACTGATTAAGTTTCCCAGGGCCATGATAATTTGTGTAATTTCATTTCCTCATCAGTCTTTGTTAATCGATTATGTGGTTGTTTGTATTTTATTATCTTTAAATGCTAACTAGATAACTTTGGTAAAATAAGAAACTGAAATAAAAATAAAGAATGGCTAAATAACATAAAAATAAGTTAAAGAATTGCCATAATTAAACTTATGAATCTTTTTTCTAAATTGTTTTAGTCACTTGAAAGCATTAATAATTTCATTTAACCCAAAGTAAGGGTTATTGGGATTATTTTTTTGGTATCAGAATTATTCAAATCCATATGTTAAGTATATATAAGTTATGTTCTTCATCACATAATATTTTATACCATCATGATGAGTGAATTGGTGACCTTCATCGTTGGACAATATTCTCTACGCATAGTCGCAATCGCATACCAATTGCATCGTCTTATATATTCAAATAACAAGCCCATAAGTAAAAATAAAATAATAAGAAGAAGAACAGAATAAGTCGAATATCCTAATTATATTGAGTCGTCGTCACAAACAACTAATTTACATATAAAAATTACAAAGATTATTTGTCAATAAACAAAACATATATGCCAATGAATCTTTTGTCTACGGCTCTCACATGCTTTTCCAAGAGTGAAGAGACAAGATTCCAAGAATTTTGTAGTTTCTGAATAATATTAGATTGTTAGGGAATTTAAAGATAACTTTAACTATATATGATACAGCCGAGAAGCTAGTGTTTAAGTAATATTTTATAGTGTCGTCGTCTTTCAAGAAATTGAGAAGCCGAAAACGCCCACAGCTTTAGAAGAAAGCCGTAAAGGCCATAACAAATCATTCATATTATAATTTGGGTTTTGATCTCATTCTACTGTATATAGAACATACGCAAACAGCTAGCCCAACTTGAAGACAAAAGAAGAGGAGAGGCAGAAGCCTAAAATAATGGGCAAGGTCAAGGGACACTCTCCTCACCAACAAAAGAAGGCAGAGAACGATTTAGACGACAGCACCATAGCTTACTTAAGAAATGCGTGAACAAGCGAGTTCATTTAATCATGCCGTATTTTTATTTTGTTCGACAAGAAGTCATATACATAATCACAAGCCTCATTTACTTGCGTTTGATTTTGAACTTTCGATTCCATCGTTCCGTTTGCTCATTTAATCATTCCAAAAACTTTGCAAAATTTTAAGGATACAGACCCTAATTCCCTCGCACAAGCAAAATAAAATAAAATAACAACGTCTCCAACTCAAAGATAATGGATACCCTCGAAAACTAAAAATGAAGAGAAAACTTCTTTAACCCGTCTTGTGGATTTTATACTTTGAAATTCAAAAGAGTTGAACACCGAGAAAGAGCAAAACAGCAACACACGCACACTTTGAGAGAATGAAACAATGACAAATCAATTTATAACAAATTTGAATCCGTCAAAGAAATGAAAAATCAGAGAATGAACAAGCAAATGTTTTCAGGATCATTGGCCCCGTGGCGTACGGCTGCTTTCTGCATTTCTAATCGGGTAGAAATATGGATGCGCCTGAAAAAAATCATCATATCGTCAGTTCACTTATCTGTAAATCTTAAGTGAGTATACAAAGAGATCTAACAGAAAATAAGGAAACTTGTTTCTTACCATTGCTTCTTTAGCTGTTGGCCTTTCTTGGTGATCATATCTCAGCAACCTGTCCACAAAATCGATAGCCTTCACAAACCAAAAAGTAAATGAAAACAAATGAGTCACGTTCATTCAAAAATCCAACACGAAGGCGTAATTATAAAGAGAAAAGCAAGTATTTTACCTCAGGAACTGCTAAGTGCTGGTTTTCAGAATTGATGAACTTTGACCATGGCTTACGGCTATGTCTATATAAAATTAAGAGTGAAAAGTTTAAATTCTGTGATAAGAAGGCGAAAAAACTAACGTTTTGAGAGTTTTAAACCCGATTACCTGCCCACGAGGGATGCAAGATTAGGGTCCAACTCTATGCGGTATTTGTTCAGGTAGGCATTGAGTTCGTCTGTGCCAAGCACCTGCCATAGTTATAAACACACACAGTATTATCTTACAAAGTGTATGTGTTTGTAGCTATAACTTGGAGAAATGTAAAATCTTTTCATTGGAGAAGGGAAATGAAGATTCAAAGATGAAAGCTTTTCGTAATCTTACCTTTGCAATTTTGACCAATTGATCATAGTTGTCATGACCATAAAAGAATGGCTCTTTGCGGAATATCTGCAGCAAATTTCAGTATCAGATACACTACAATGGAGTATAAAATGACTTAAAAATACAAGTCAGAATTCTTATCACTACACAGCCACTTGAACCAAGTTAAAGTAATTGTAGCTTAGAAACGCTCACCATTCCAGCAAACATACACCCAAGACTCCACAAGTCTAAGGAATAGTCATAGTCCTGTAAATCTACCAGCAGCTCTGGACCTTTGAAGTACCTGTCATCAGATATGACGTGAGAAATGATAAAAAATAAACACTAGACCTATGTCTCAACCAGATGAAGTACGATAATATGTTTTCAAATTTTAAAATCTCACGAGCTCTGCACATGCAATCTTCTACATCCCAACTATTTGCATTTCTAGTCTAAAATCTCTATGAAAAGAAATAGTGCCAATTATAACAGAAAAAAACCTGCAGCAGAGACAGAGAGATTAGCAAATAAAATGAAGGGATTACCTTGAAGCAACTCGAACATTGTATTCTTTCCCAGGATGATAGAATTCTGCCAATCCCCAGTCAATTAAACGAAGTTTCCGCTGCTCGTGATCAATCATGACATTATGCGGTTTCACATCTCTGTGCATGATTCCACGTGAATGGCAGAAATCCAGCGCCTGCATAAATGTTTTAAGAAACAACAATTATAAACAGATTAGTAGCTGTTTCTTTTACTGCACAGTATAGGATTAAAAGTCAAAATCTAATGACTAATCTATACAAGAAAAACTGATCTAGGATACATGTCGACCACATGTCTGACGCTAAACAAGTTAAACATTAATCATACATTATTTTTGCTAGAGTATCAACGAATCACAAGTACAAACCATTTTATAAATAAAAGAAACTAGATATACCTTTAGAAGTTCAAATATATAATATCGAACATCATAGTCAGAGAGAGTTGGATAGAGGACTTTAAAATCCTTATTGTTCACATGTTCAAATATCAAGCTGGGCGTCTTCGACTGCTGATCTCTAACAATGTCGAGCAATTTTACAATATTTGGCCCACCGCAGAGGTTCTGCAGAATCTTAATCTCTCTCTTAATCTGTGTCAAGGAAAGACGCAAAACACGTTAGTGACGCATTCAAACAAAGCAAAGGGCCAGGAACACACTTCATCCTAAACATAGTTTAGCAAAAACAAGAAAGCAGCTGAAATCTACTAACCTTCTTCTTCTTCACAGGCTTCAAAATCTTGATAACGCATTTCTCGTTATCAGTGGCATGAATGCCTTCAAAGACCTCACTATATTTCCCCCTTCCGACCTTCCTCACCACCTCATAATCATCCTGTACACTGCAACATCAATAAAGAAAGGCACCTCAAACATTAACCACACCATACAAACTCAAAGATACCAATTCATTCGTAGTTCACATAGGCCACAATTGTCCAAGAGAAACGAAACCCTAGTTCAACATTCCATCTTGATTCCAAAACCATTAATCCCACGATATCACCCAAAACCAATCTAATACAACAGGCAAACATGTTAAACAAATCGAAGCAATTAGGTTTAACGAAAGAAAGAATCCAAAAAGGAGAAGGAAGACGATATATACCCCCATTGAACAGCAAGAGACTCGTAATCCCAATAATCCTTAGGTCTAACAACGTTGACATCAGCGTAAACCCTAGCTTTCGACGGCGCACCGGCACGCCGGATAGATTTACCGATCTTCTGCGCCAGCGTGTCCGATTTATCTTTCACGCGCGATTGCTGTTGCTGCTGGTTCCGTAGATGCTGACGGTAAAGAGATGCGCTGGATGCGAAACGACGGAGATGGTCCCAGAGAGAGGAGAAAAGGATGTTTCTCTTCGCCGGAGACGACGAAGAGAGGAGAGAGAAGAGATTGTTGTTGGCGGCGGAAGCGTTGCGAAGAGAGGAGATTGTGAATCCAGTACAAGGCCTTAAGGCCATTAATGTCTT
>NC_025691.1:27136296-27147848 GCF_000633955.1 Camelina sativa
TGTATTAAACAGTTCGGTTCGATTTGGTTTAGTTGGTTTATTCCGGTTTAACTGTACTTGATCGGTCCGATTTGGTTATCGTGACTCTCAGATTGTGTTTTCTTCAACCTGCGCATTTGCGCAACGCACTTCGTCTGTCCTCATCATCCACTTGAACCAACGCGACGATAAGAGAGAGAGAGAGAGAGAGGATTGTGATCGCGACAAGCTCACTGGTTCTCCAATTTCAGATCGAAATCGATGTCGAAATCTAGGGTTTATACCGATGTTAACGTTGTTCGTCCCAAAGAGTACTGGGACTACGACTCTCTTGTTGTTCAATGGGGGTAAATGATTCTCGCCTTTTACTGCTCACTCTTTGATTTTTGTATTATTTTTTTATTTCTGTGGAATTTGATTGATTTGTTGTTTTCCCAAATCGAATTTTTGAATCCGAAAAAGTGGAGTTTTTAGGGTTTGAGGAAGGTTCCTTAAACACACTTTGTTAAAGTGGCTAATAGCAAAGAAATTTATCTGTGTGAGATTATTGAGTAGTTTGTGTGATTTGATAATAATACTTCCAACTCTTAATTGTGGGAGTTTTGTAGTCATCAAGATGATTACGAGGTTGTGAGAAAAGTTGGTAGAGGAAAATACAGTGAAGTTTTCGAAGGCAAAAACGTCAATACGAACGAGCGTTGCATTATCAAGATCCTCAAACCCGTAAAGAAGAAGAAGGTGATTTTAATTTGAGCACATGAAACCTTTCTGTGATGCTTGTTTTGTTGAAACTTGTTTTTAGTCATTGCTTTGATGTTATGCAGATAAAGAGAGAGATTAAGATACTCCAAAACCTCTGTGGTGGACCAAACATTGTTAAGCTGTATGATATTGTCAGAGATGAGCACTCCAAAACACCTAGCTTGATATTCGAGTTTGTCAACAGTGTGGACTTTAAAGTCTTGTATCCAACATTGACTGATTACGATATCCGGTTCTATATTTATGAGCTGCTTAAGGTAATGTTTCGATCTTTTACTTGCTAGAAATGATTGTTACCATACATAGAATGTTTTATGGAATCCGATAATATTGCATTTTCAGGCTTTGGATTTCTGTCATTCTCAAGGAATTATGCATAGGGATGTTAAGCCTCACAATGTCATGATAGATCATCAGCTGCGTAAACTTCGTCTGATAGACTGGGGTCTTGCTGAGTTTTACCATCCTGGAAAGGAGTATAATGTTCGAGTTGCCTCACGGTAATATCATATACCACAGCTTTATTCGACCTGCCTGGCCACGCCCAATAGGGGCATTCATAGACGCTGATGATTGAAACATTTTCAATTTGAAACTAGCTTTTTGCAGTCAAAGCTTGTTTAACTTTTTGTAGTTGTAGTAAAATGCATTAGACTAAAAGTCTGTGAATTAATTATCAGATACTTCAAGGGTCCCGAGCTACTAGTTGATCTACAGGATTATGACTATTCTTTAGACATGTGGAGTCTTGGCTGCATGTTTGCTGGCATGGTGAGAACTGATTATTCCCTCACTCTTCTCTATAGTTTAGATCTTTGAAGTTCTTGCAAACATTTGAGTTTCCGAGTCTTAATTGTTAACAACTTTTAATGTTGCTTATTCACTTATCAAATGCTGATGCTGTAGATATTTCGTAAGGAACCGTTCTTCTATGGCCATGATAATCATGATCAACTTGTCAAAATCGCCAAGGTATACTGCTAGTCTCCAAACTGCTGTTTTATTTGCATAAGATTATATTACAAAAGTTTGATCTATTTTATTGGTCTTTGGTGGAAACCCCATGCGTAGGTGTTGGGAACCGATGAGTTAAATACTTACCTTAACAAATATCAGCTAGATCTAGATCCTCAACTGGAAGCACTTGTTGGAAGGTATTAATTTCATCCCTGAGTCTGTGTTTAAAAGTCAAAACTAGTTGCTTTGTCCTGCCTAGGACAAATGAGTTCAATGAAACCACTCTCATTTGCAGGCATAACAGGAAACCATGGTCTAAGTTTATCAACGCAGACAACCAACATTTGGTCTCACCTGAGGTTCGATTTGACTCTTTCTAGACAATACGTAAACTACTTCATTTAGTTATGGGTGTATTGACTCTCAATGTATGAACATCTTCAGGCCATTGATTTTCTCGATAAGCTTCTTCGGTATGATCATCAAGACAGATTAACCGCAAGAGAAGCCATGGTAAAAATCCTCTTCAAGCACTTGTCTTTTATATTCTTTTACCCGATTAATATCATCAAACTTATAATCTGTGGTTCCCTGTTGATCTATTATATAGGCTCATCCATACTTCGCTCAAGTTAAAGCTGCAGAGAGCAACAGACTTCTAAGCCAGTGAAAACCAAAGCTTGATTGATGCCTTCTACTACTATTTTTGAACCAAAAACATTGTTATGTTGTTGTAAGAACCAAAAAAAAAGACCAGAAAGTTGTTTCAAAATTGTGGTAATTTATAATTTTCTCATCCAAACATAATTAATTGATAAGCAAAAAGAAGCAAAGGTTCTAAACAAAGCTTTATGATATAATTATAATCGCAATAAAAACTTATTGTTGAAAACAAGTCATCTTTAAGTAGAGAGAAAACAGAACCATAAAATTTTCAGAGACTTCTTTTGATACAAACATAGGAAAGAGGATCCCAAAACGTTTTACATTGGAATCCTTTATAGTTGAGATAATAGTAATTTTGCTTGATCTCTTCTTGAGGTGAGGGAAGCAAGCGACAACATCAGCCTTGGGATGCTTGGCCTCGGCGTGCTCCCTGCATTTCACTTCCGATGTAGTGCAGATGAATGTTTGCATACAAACCTTGCACTGTTCATTATAAAACACATCACGAAATAACAAGCTAGTTAACACCACACAATCCAATCATAAAACTGCTTAATAGATCAACATGAGATAAATATCACACTAAGGTTTCATGGTTCCACAAACATCGGTAATTAAGAATAACCCAAGAATTGGACAAAAATAAAAAAAAACAAAAACTTTAATCTTTGATGATTTGGTAAAAAAAATGATCACCTGAATCGACATAGCTTTCTTGTTAGCTTCCAACTGGCTTCCTGTAAGAGAGATAAAAAAAAAAAAGATCATTACAAAACACGAGTTGTAGAGCTAAATCTCCAAATTGACAAAACCTATTAAAAAAAAAATCGAATCTGGTCGGGTCGTGTACCTTTTCCAGCAGCCTTTGCCTTTTCCAAGTTTTTGGCGCGAGCCATGGCTGATTTCTGTGCGTTTCCGCCACCCATCTTTTTTTTTCTGATCGAAGGGAAAGAGAGAAGAGAAGATGAACTCAAACCCTAATTTTCAGATATACACGAAATGGAATAAGTTTTTTTTTTTTTTTTNGACTCAATGAGAAAAGATTTATACGAGGAGAAAAATCCTAATAATAATGCCACTTGCTTCTTATTTTGTTTCTCTATAATGTCCACTTACATTTAATTCGCCCACTCAGCACTCACACCAATCACCTAACGCGTGTATTTTTTTTATTCTAGATAATTCGACTTTTCACTTATTGGGCCTTAAGGCCTTTTTGGTTGAATATGTGTTGGGCCTATTTGTTAAACTTTATGAGTTTTATTATGATGTGTCAAGATCTCAAATCCCTCACTCTCTTCCCCGACGTTTTTGTTTTCATTCTCCGGCGACTTTACCGGTGTGACTTTCAGAATCGATGGGTGTCGTAATTGAGACTTTTATTTGGGAACCAAGCTCACGCTTCTTCGTCTTCGTCTTCGTTTCCACATTTTTATCGATACTTCTGTTTCCTTACTTGGCCAAGAACAGAACTTTTGGTACCTTTGATCATTCCGTTTCCTCTTCTTTCGCTCGGTTCCAGAGATGGTTTCTAGCTATCTACACTCTCTCTTCAGGTATATTTACAAATGGGTCTTCACAATTTTATCTCTTTCTTCATAAAGCTTTCATTTTTTTTTGCCTTTTCTCTTCAATCTAAGTGGATCCTTTGCTACAAATTTGGATTTTTACAGTGATGGAAGGTTTATGGTCTGTGTATGGAGAATTGGAGTTAGCATCTTATGGTTTAAGTAAGGAATCAATGGTGTTTTATCTCTGTGTTGGCTATTCGACCGCTCTTGTTCTCGGTCCTTTACTTGGTGTGATTTCTGATCTCATGTAAGTAGCTTTTTACTACAATGTTGATCATAGCTAACCTTAAAAAACAAATCCAATGGTGCTCGGTATTGATAATATCGAAACTTTTGTAGGGGTCAGAAGAGAATTTGTCTACTCTATTGTGTATTGCACTTCGTTGTTGGTGCGTGGAAGAGGGTTACAATGAGTCCTAGTGCTTGGTTTGCAAATATTTGTCTCTCTCTTGCTGGTATTGTATATTCGTTTGGGTTTGAGACTTGGTTAGTTGTGGAACATGAAAAGGTATTGGATTCGTCTCTGCATTTGAGTTTTTTATCATTTGAGAACAGACAAAAGTTCTGTTTAGTAATGTTATTGTTATGTGTCTTGTACCTTTTGTAGCAAAGTCAGAGGAATGACTCGTTAAATGAAACATTCTGGTTGATGACTTTCCTTGAGTCCGCATCTTTACTAGGAGGTCAAGTTCTTGCAAATTGGCTTGTAGATGAAACTGTTCAGCATGGCATTGCATTGTCTGCTACGGCGTCTTTGTTCTTGTCTGTTGTGGCCATTGTTTGTATTGTCCAGACTGCGAAAGAGCCTTTGAAGACCCTCCCATTTAGGGATTATTCCGCAGCTTTCTATGCATATGTTCTTGGTGGTAAGGTTTTCTTTGTGATTTTTATATGTCTCCATATCAATTTACAGATTTGAATCACTTCTGTTCAATTTAAAAATTCACAAGTATAACTTAGTTTTTGCTTGTCTCTTTGATCAGATAAAAGAATATGGTTTCTGGGAACTGCACAAGCCTGCCTCCAGTTTTCCACTGCAGTCTTTTGGATTCTTTGGGCACCAACCATTGTGGTATGATCAAGCTCTCTATTGTAACATTCTTTGGGATTTTAGATAAGATAATTATTGATATTAAAAAATGTGTTATGTTGGGTCAGGCTGATGGGAGAGAAGTGAATCTAGGATTAATCTATCCCTGTTTCTTGGGTTCAAGAATGCTTGGGAGTACAGTATTCCCATGGCTTATGAGTGGACAATCATTGCTCCGGCTTGAAGATTGCTTAGTGTACATATACGCAATACTTGGGATTGTGTTTTCTATAGTAGCCTATGATTATCAGGTAACTTATTAGCTAATTTCAGTAAATACTTGTTGCTTCTTATGGAAGGCCTCTCTCACACATTAAAAACCGTATCCTGCAGGAAATCCGAATCTTAGTAGTACTTTTCTGCTTATATCATGGCTGTGCTGGACTTGCCCTGCCTTTGCTTGCAAGACTAAGAACAATGTAATGCTCTTGTGTAATTCACATTTTTCAGATTATTTTTGAAAACACATTCTTTGTTAGCAGGGGAATCGTTCTCCTTGGTTGGTAATGGAATGTACTCTTTATTTATAGGTATGTGCCAAATGAATTGCGTGGTGGGATGATAAGCCTCTCTCAAGTTCCAGCTAATGCAGCTATTTTGTTTTGCTTAATACAGGTGTGTGTCATCAAAAAAACACCCTTTGAACCTATTTTGCCTATGTTTCAGTCGCCTTATCAATCTTAATATTGCAGAGAGGGTACTCTAACAAGATTGAGAACTCAACAATGATGGCTTTTGGTGCCATTTCTTTATTCACTGCATCTGGTTGTATATATTTATTGAGACGATGGGGAAAGTCACCACATCAAGATTGGCACAAACTATGATCCTGAGTAAGCTGTTGTCTCTGGTTATGAGACATATGCGGAAGCAGGACAAGGCAAATCAAAGACAAATCTGCATGTTTCCTAACAAAATTCAGGTTCGTATGTAATCTTGTGTTGAATAGTCTCGCTTCGATTTTGTAGCAGCATGAAGTGAGCTATAATAACACACAAACCTGGAAGCTCAAAGATGCAGTGAAAGCAGTATAAGAGGTTTGATTCATTAGTTTTGAGAGGATTCTATTATTTTGGATGATTGTTTTCCTTTTTGTTCTATTCATATCTTATTAAGATCATCTTCTTTGGACCTTTTAGGCATTATTGTTGTACAAGTAAATATGAATGAAAATGAATTTTTCACAAATTACATAAATCTTCTTCAATCATATATTTGGTCTCGTATCCATTTTGTGGCAACCCATTTCTCACCCTTAATAACAGGACAGCTTCCATGGAGAGATGTCTGCAACAACAAAACCATATTTTGTGAAAGATCAAACATTCTGTGTCTGAAATTGGGGTTTCTTGATTGTCTGAAACACTTACCTGATCGATTGTTTTGTTTGGGAACAAATTGTAAAAGAAAATAGCGTCTCCTTGTCGTGGCTTTACTTTAAGACCAATACACTTCTCATAATCATAACTTCCATTCATGTTTCTCCCATTCTGCTTCCTCAAAACCAATCTTGTTTTACAACCCAAGAACCCTAACCATGTCAAACCAAAAGAACGAAGTAGCAATGATTACCTCGAATGGGAACATCGTCTCTCCACCTTCTTTGACAGTCGATAAGAACAATAGGAAAGTCACAAGCTGCATTCATAGGTTGAGTGGAGGATCAACAGATGAAACTTAGAGCCCAAGTTGCTTAAAATCCAGAGCAGGAAAACTAAAATTAGGTTGCTTACTTACCCTTTGGCTTCTCTGAGGACCATACTCAGCTGGATTGAAGGCATCATAATGTGAATCATACTTCTGGCCAAGCTGATATCTCAAGATGTTGAATGACTAGAGAGAAAAAAACACACATGAAAGGTCTTATTCATAAGCAGAAACCACATGTTCTTGAACGTTTTGGATCATATTCGTATTTGCTTACTTCGTAATAATCACTAGGGATTCTCGTGGCTGAAGCAATTTTCTCTTCGATGGCATCTAAAAGCCCGGACTCATCTTCATCAGCACTGATGAACACTCCAGTGCTGCATTTGAAAATGTTCATTGATCAAATGCGCATGCTCTCTAGCTAGCCACTGAATTGATCTTATGTAAGTTTTTTATTTAACCTGGTTCTAACGTTTCGAGTGGTATCTGCCGTTTCGCCTTTCCTTAAAGCAAGCTTAGAAGGCTTAAGCTTAGGCTTTGCCATATCGATTATGGCTTCACATTGTTGTTTAGTTGCGAAATTCCGCAAGTAAAAAACTCGAGGACTCCAGCTTAAAACCTAATCAAAAACATGTACCAAAATCATCTATACTTGTGAATCTGAATCTAAAGTTATTATTATTATTATTTGAGTTTGTTACATATTTGAGAAGTAACTAACCTGAAAAGGAATGTTGTTAGGGACAGAACCGTGATCTAAAGATTCAGTTTCCTCGTTTACAGATCTTCGTGTTGGAATCTCACTGAAACGTCTCTGTAGGAAAAAAAAAAACAGAGTTATGAAAGAGCTTCAACGGAACTCGATCGAAGATATTAAGAGAGAAAGATCACAAAAGAAGACCTGAGAGAGAAGAATGAAGAAGGAGAAACCAATGATGGCGAAAAGAAAGCATAACGCAATGAAAATGTAAGGAAACGCTAGCTGCTGCTTCTTCTCTTTGCCATAAGATCTCATCTCTCTGTCGACGGCGGGAACTTGAATTCTGAAACAGAGAGAGAGAGAGACAAAAAGAGAGAGATAAAGATGAGTAAAGGTGACTACACGTCAATAAGTCATCTTCTCAGTTTCTAATGTAGATTCTCTATGGCACATTATATTTGTCTCCCTTTAAGACGTTTCCTGTCTTTTAAATTCGTGCTTGATGTTTTTGGACATTATTCATAATTGTGTGTTTTTTTAATGGTTTTTAAATATGTTTTACATTTTCAATGTGATTATTTAAATTACAAATCAAATTTCACTTTTTACTCAAATCAAATATAATATACATTTAAGTCTAAATTACCATTTAATTGGTGTGTATTATTATTATTTAGGAGTATATATATATATATATATCTATATAATTAAAAAACTTCAAATGTGTATATGTTAAAAGGACATTATGTGTGAAGTAATATCTAAAGATATTCTCTTCAATGGTTGAATTAACCAAAAGGTCCAAAACTAGTAAAAATTAGAATTGTTTTCATAAATATTGGGATACATTTCATTAACATTGTGATATGCTTTGCTGTTTCTGACTTCTTCTTTTTTCCCCTAATAAATTTTTGTCTATACAATTCTAATGTAGATTGTTATAAATTCAAAAGGTAAAGTTATCTATTTTTTTTTTATAGGTGCTACACATTTTTATAAAAAGTGGCTTTTTATTGTAGATGCTAAAACTGGAATGAAATGGAAAACAAACACGTGGCAGAGCTGTAAATATGAGGTTACATTCTTTTATGTGGTTATCATATAACAAAAAAGAAATCATTCATAAATAAATTTATTAAAAATCCGCACATAGGGATCTAAGCTAAGAAAAGTAAAGAGAATCAAAGATATTTAACGTCGGCCAATGTTACCTAGCTTTAATAGTAACAAACTTTAAAAACCATATTTTGTTAGTGTAGGTTTCTCGATTCATTTACCAAAAAATAGTGAAATGGACTTTCTTTAGAAAAACATTAAAAGAGAGGATATTGATTTAAGATTTAAATAGATTCTTAAAAATTTTAAATATTCTTTCCTTTGTATTAAAATATATAATATTTTAAAAATTTTACCAGAATTAAGAAAACAATTAATGATGTATTGTTGTTAACTCAAAATAATAAATGATTTACTATATTTGATATTTAGTTGTATCTTTTCTTATTCTTCTGCCATTTGACATGGTTATTGAATTGTATTTCATGTATATATTTAATAGTTATATATTGTAAAAGTAAAATTATTAAATAGTAATTTGATTTTGAAAATAAAAATACATTAAATACATTAAAAAATCATTTTTTTGATACAAAATAACATCCTAAAACATTATGTATTCTGATACAGAGGGAGTATGTAGAATCTATTGTTATTAGATCAATATTTTATTAAATTTTGTTAAAATTTAATGTTATTAGTTTGTAATTTGTAAAAAATTATTGAAAATCTTAACAAATTTGGGTTATTGGATTCAGGTTTTTATAAAGTCATTAAAAATTTTGTATTATTCAATTAAAACAAAAAAATCTATAATTATTAATGAATTCAACTATTCTATTATTAGTTTATGATTTTATACATTTTCATTACAAAATTGTTTACATTATTTTACAAAATTTTAGTATTAACAAAACTATAGATACTCTCTAGCAATCTTTAAATATCTTTTACTAATTCTTAAAAAATTTCACTAATTTATTTTTATTAAAATCTTCAAAATTAATTATAAATTAGAATCAAATAAAACTCTTATCATTACATAAAAGCCACGTAGGTCTCAAGGAGCTCCATAATTGCCACGTTTGTGGCACGCGTCGGAAACACACGCGCCATACGTGTTCCATATAAGCAAAAAGTGTAAACCTCTCATCAGCGGCATGAATTTAGCAAACGGGGAAAAAAATATGGAAGATCAGAAAAAGCCACCAACGACGGAGCAAGAAGTTAAAAACGACGTTGATTCTATCAAGAGCCCATACTTGAACTATGATAAATTGGAAGATTACAAGATGAAAGGTTACGGAGCCGAAGGCCACCAAGAGCCTAAGCTCGGCATGGGAGGTGGAGCCACCGATGCTCCCACTCCTTCAGGGGGCGTTGGCCGTGGTGGAGGTGCTGCATCGACGGATCTTTCCTCCACCGGTGCCATTAACCGTCAGGGAGTTCCGTGAAAGATAACAAAAAAAACTTCGTTATGGGTTTGTGGGATCGCCAATAAACACAAAATGTAGCTTAGTTTGTCCAATAAACTGATCTAGTTTCGTTTCTTTTAACGTGTTTTTGATGTAAGTTTGCTTACATGTTCTGTATCTTATTCTGATACTTCAAATGATACTTTTATAACTATATCTTTCTGATATTTAGCCATTATTTTCCATTCCAATACCCAAAGATTGTTGTCACTTGATCAGTGTCACCAAATTCTAGTCTTGTTGTTAACTATTCTCCTTAATCAAAAAGCCCACTAAAAAGTCCATTAAAAAGCCCATAACCTCAACAGCCGACATCAGTAAAGACATTACCCACAAGGCCACGTAGATCTCGAGGAGCCGCGTAGTTAACGTGTCGGAATCAAACGAGCCACAGTGTACTTTTAGAAGCTCTATAAAAATCTGAGACATCTCTCAATGTTAAGATCCTAAAACAAATCTAAAAGCAGAAAAAAAAACAAAGGAAACAAACAACAATATACAAAAATGGAGGCTGAGAAAACACCACCGACGACGACGACGACGACGACGACACCGGCGACAACGACGGAAAAGAAAACTGGGCCAGATGTGAAAGACAACGACTTACCAACCAATAGCCCTTACATGGCTACGGGTACTTTGGAAGATTACAAGATGAAAGCTTATGGAGCTGAAGGCCATCAAGAGCCTACGCCTGGTCTAGGTGGTGGCTCCACCGATGCTCCTACTCCTTCAGGCGACGTACCTGCCGACGCCACCACCACCGCTGCGAAAGCTCCCTGAAAAAATAAAGACTGATAATAATTAATGGGTTTTAGTTGGATCGTCGGAGAAAATAACCCAAACTTGTCGAATGTTCAATAACTGATCCAGCTTCGTTTTTTCTTAACGTTTTTATGGGTTAATTAAAAATGTATTTGCGTGTAACGATGAATGCTAAAATAATTATCTGAGTTTCATAAGAGAAAACATTATCATATGTTTTGTAAGAAATGAAGTTGTAATGATTTAGTGATTAATGTTATCTTTATTCCTATTCGAGAGGAGAGGACCAATGTTATTCAATTTTATCTCGATCTACGCTAAGTATATATGGGTGTCTCAATCCAATGTTTGGTTTTGGTTTGGAGTTACATGAACACTACTATCCACAACAAGAGAAGAAAAATGAATTTTTATTTGAAACAACTACTAATTCACGAAAACATGAATTCGTTTTTATTTTATTTTAATTATATTTTATCAAACAACGAATTCAATTTTTATTCCCATCATTTTCTGAAGGGCCGGTGAATGATCATCATGAATCCATGATGCTCGAAGTCGGTGGCTTTGTGACTTGTGAGCACGATCGAATATATGGTGTGGGAATATATTATTTGCCAACGAACACGTGGTTGGTTGGTGATAGCCAAATCTTGGAGATAATCTGTATATAGAGAATATGTGGCTCACAAATTATATGTAGTCAACCAAGAAAGTAGATTTGTAAACTATATATAGTTGGGTTATATTAATTTAATATTTATATATAGTTGGGTTTCTCTTATTTGACAATGGAAACTAATGAGTTTTTTTTTTTTTTTTTTTTTTTTTTTTTTTTTTTTTTTTTTTTTTTTTTTTTTTTTTTTTTTTTTTTTTTTTTT
>NC_025691.1:27147963-27152347 GCF_000633955.1 Camelina sativa
TTTTTTTTTTTTTTTTTGTAGGGGAATCCAAGAAAATATTTATTGAAGCTAACGAATTAAAAAAAAAATACATATTTTAAAATAGTTCATTTTGTGCGATAATGTGAAAAACTATAGAAGAACTTAAATTGCCACCAAGAACCAAAAGATTATGGGTTAATATTTCATGAAAGTGTAAAGGATAACTGTCTCAAAACATTTCTCACTTGTATTACATCTCTTGCTCACATAACATTTCTATTTATATCACTTTGCAAAGAAACCCAAACACACATGGGCTTACAATAACACATTAGACTTGCTTTAGGCAGATGCTTAGCTTGTATCTTGAGTGGACTTATTTAGCTGCCGATATTCTTCTATTAGTCGCTATGGTGAAGGTGAAGTACTCGCAAAAAAACCCTAATAGTCGCTATTATTAAGAAATATTTACAGATATTGTCTGCAAACCCTTTATTAAAATATATATATATATATATGTGTGCCTAAATTGTAATATAATTATCTGCGTCTTTATATATAACAAACGGATTAAATGGAAAATATATAACAAACAAAGCTATGTTCCAGACTTCCAGTAAGCTTATATTGCATCAATAATAAGTGCCTGCCTATGTACAACCCATGAGTTGTTTCGTCAGGACCACAAGAAAAGAAAAATAATGGCATTGTCGACACGCCGCTCTCGATGGTAGTTTTGCATATGTACAATTGTACATTGTCTTTACAAATGGGATCGCCACTTCAAGATGAAACTGTACAAAATTGGATTTTATACTAAATACTATACGATAATGGAAACAAAGTAAAGCTCAAAAATAAGAATATCACTGAAAAGAAAATGCTGTTTAATCAGTGGCTGCTATTGGAACATCACCGGAATATGCCAATCCTCCCAGCTGTACATCCTTTGTAGCCTTGGTTGTTAAAAAACAAAATTGAGAAACAACAAAAAAAATATTGGGCCCATTGCAAGACTTGGGCCTAACTCCAAATTTTGTATACTGCTCCAACGGCTACTAATCACCGTAGGGTCTCTTAAAAATAAAATCAACGGTCAAGATCTCTCAAGTTATCTCCTATATTTAAAAACACACACAGGTGAAGTTATCTTCAGTCTACTTCACTCAGAGTCACTCTTTCTCTATAGTTCCTTATTTCTCTCAACAAATTTTACAAACTATGGATCCCAAAATGCTCTTAACAGTTACAATGATCTGCATTGTTTTCATCGGCGTAGTCGGTGGCCAATCTCCGGCCACCGCACCGATCCATTCTCCTTCTACATCTCCTCCTCATCATAAGCCTAAATCCACATCTCCCGCCATTTCTCCACCTGCTCCAACCCCCGAATCCACTCCCACGGCGGATGCCCCAGTACCGGTAGAACCTCCCGTCGAGGCACCTAAATCCGCGGCTAATGTGCCCGTTACGTCTGCTCCTTCTCCTACACCTGAGGCTTCTTCTTCTCCTCAGATCTCTCCTCCGGCTCCTTCACCGGAGGCTGATACTCCTTCGGCTCCGGTGGATGCGCCGTCAGCCGACGACGTCCCGGCTCCAGCTCCGAGCAAACATAAGAAGAAGACGAAGAAGCATATGACCGCTCCGGCTCCTGGACCAGCTTCGGAGATTCTAAGCCCTCCTGCACCATCCGGGGAAGCTCCTGGTCCTGGACCAAGCGATGCTTTCTCTCCCGCCGCGGACGATCAGGTAATCTAATCAATGGAACGTTTAGGGTATTATTATACCATATTTAACATGCATGTTAGTTAGTAAACTTAGTAATAAACCATAATTTGCGTTTAATAGATTAGTCTCCTAACAGTTAATTGAAAAGGAAACAATATATTTTGTTGCATTATTATTTTCTTAATTTTCATGTAACTTTTTTTTTGTCATTAAATGAAAGTACTCAATAATTTTATAGTATGAAATATAAAGAGGTACACATTTTGCTGTTTTTATTAGGTTTGATTTTTCTAAAAAGTTTGAGATCGAACTGTAATTAATGCAGAGCGGAGCAGAAAGAACAAGTGTAATGCAAAATCTGATGGTGGCAGTAGTCGCATGGCCTCTACTTGCTCTAGTCTTCTAATAAGTTTTTTGTCTTGACCATACCATTTGTCTCCCTCATTACAGCTCAAATTTTGTATTCAGCATTTGATCTACTATTTGTTTTTTTTTGTATACAAAATAATAATAATTTTAATACTTGCTATCTTATCTTCTGCAAATTTGCTAATTAGCCCATCAATGGTAAAATATTCTCACTCATTCACATCCATAGTAGCTACATTGTTTTCTTGAAAGACATGTAAAATCAGAAAGAAAAAAAAACTTAGGAAAAAAAACTATTCCAAATCAAAGATTATTCTGAGAATCAATCGAAAATTAAAGAATACAGAGAACCAACAAAAAAAAAAAAAAAATCTTGGGTATGAAATTATTTGCAGAAGAAACCTCTTTTGTACAAAATCACTACTTAGGTAAGAAGACAAAACATAGAATAGGCACTGAGGGACCAGAATCTGTGCATCATCAACATCATCATCATCATTATCAACAACAACTTCATCATCATCCATCAGCCACGCCCGGCGTTTCCATGCCGTTGGTTTCTGAAGTAACTCAGCAATGCCTGTGCCTGACAAGTTACAAGATTCTCCAAATAAAGAACTTTTCAAAACAATCCAAAAGTCATGAATATAGAGTAGCTGCTTAAAGAAAATGTGCATCAAGAGGAACATGAAATTATTATGAAGTTTATACCTTTTCTCTAGCTCTAGGAGTACCAGACTGTGAGAGAGCAACAAGTGGGGGAACGGCTCCTTCTTGGAGAACCATGTTGCAGAACCGGCCACTATTGGTTGATAACTGAAGAAGAGCTGCTGCTGCGTTTTCTTTCCCTCTAGCTGAACCCAACTCAACGACTTCAACAAGAAGAGGGATCCCACCTTCTTGACCAATTGCATTTCTTCCTTCCGGGATTGTAGCTAGATTTGCCAAAACAGCAACAGCCTTATCCACCATCCCAGCAGCTGGGTCCATAAGATCTATAAGATATCTTACAGCACCAGATTGCACAATCGTCGCCTTGTTTTCTTGATGTATCGATAGATTAAACAATGCAGTAGCAGCGTCTTTCTTACCCCGAGGGGTACCATTACCGAGAAGATCCACAAGAGGCCCTATTGCACCCGACTGACCGATCTTAATCTTGTTTTCTTCTATCACAGAGAGGCTGAAGAGGGTTGCTGCTGAATTCTCCTTAGCTTCAGAACTACCATTTTGAAGCACGTGAATGAGCGGCTCGATCGCACCAGCATCAGCAATTGCACTTTTGTTGTTGTCATTAATAGACAAGTTGAGAAGGGCGGTAACAGCGTTNTGCAAGTAACCTTAGTTCTGCGGTTGCTTGTCTCTGAATATCTAATGAAGTGCTTTTTAACTCTTCCACCAATTTCTTAACTTGTGTTTCGACTTCCAG
Organism: Camelina sativa; assembly: GCF_000633955.1. Taxonomy (NCBI): domain Eukaryota; kingdom Viridiplantae; phylum Streptophyta; class Magnoliopsida; order Brassicales; family Brassicaceae; genus Camelina; species Camelina sativa. The sequence goes on from NC_025691.1 coordinate 27,151,451, forward strand.
AAGTTCACGTCTTGTCTCATTCGAAGGTGCTGAAACTATCCTTGAACCAAGCCTCTCTGATGGACGTCGCCAAAACTGACCACGGTTACGTCTGTCCATAAATTTTGGGGAAAAATCTGAGAAATCTCGCCGAGGAGCTGCTGAAGTGGTTGCCCCAAGAGGCCCTGATCTAATTTCTCCTGAAGCATCACTGCTGTAAGGTGTAGCATGAGCTGATTCTTCTGAATTCTCATTTGCATCTGCTCTTGGAAAGTCCTCATTGGAAACAGTGCTAGCAGCAGAAGGGGACCTATTATGGTGGTTCTCAGATGTTTGTCCATTTTCCACTGAGCCTCGTGTAGTTGAAGATACAGATGACCTACCAGGTGCATCTGTCTTCAATTCTCGAGAATCGTTTGATCTATCTTCAAAATCATTTAGTGATCCCCTCCTGGCGTCCAAACCATACCCATTTCCAGATACACCCGGTGAAGAAACGCCCAAGGCAGAAGCAGGACGTGAAGGAGAAGAAGCACTTTCTCTTTCAATTGCTCGGCTTGAGAATGAGGGCTTCCCGATTTCGCTTGAAGAAGCATCCCAATCATGTGACTTGTTGCTAACTTTATGAGCATAAACATCAGCATTCGTGCTAGGAATGGAGTCTGTACATGATAAAAGAGGAGAAAGCTCGTTTAAACTCGTTGATTTATTGGGATCAGGCAACTTGACATCGTTTGTCTCACACCAGTTAGCAATTAAGGCCTTCACGGTGTAATTGGGTATTAGAGTCGTATGAGTCAGAGTCTGCCGAGTCTTGGGACACACTTTTAAACCTAAATCAATCCATCTCTTGATGAAGGCCTTTTCATATGTCTGTCCTGATGACACAATCACTGGATCAGTCATTACTTCAAGTGA
>NC_025691.1:27153201-27155142 GCF_000633955.1 Camelina sativa
TTGAGAATGAGGGCTTCCCGATTTCACTTGAAGAAGCATCCCAATCATGTGACTTGTTGCTAACCTTATGAGCATAAACATCAGGGTTCGTGCTAGGAATGGAGTCTGTACATGATAAAAGAGGAGAAAGCTCGTTTAAACTCGTTGATTTATTGGGATCAGGCAACTTGACATCGTTTGTCTCACACCAGTTAGCAATTAAGGCCTTCACGGTGTAATTGGGTATTAGAGTCGTATGAGTCAGAGTCTGCCGAGTCTTGGGACACACTTTTAAACCTAAATCAATCCATCTCTTGATGAAGGCCTTTTCATATGTCTGTCCTGATGACACAATCACTGGATCAGTCATTACTTCAAGTGAGAGAGGACAAAAGAAGTCAGCAAGAATGGCGACACTAGAAGTCTGAGTCTGTTTGATCAGAAGAAGACGCTCGTGCATGCGGTTTACAATAACAATCAGTTGGTCAAGGAACTCGACTTCTGCATTATTCTCAGACTGTTCAGCCATCTCTTTCTGCCTCTCCAGAGCAACAGCTTCAATCAGAATCTCCTGGTTTGATCTCAGACCAGTGTTCTCTCCGATTTTCACCAAAATCTCAGGGCTAGGTCCAACACCATCTCTCTGATCCCTCAGAGCACCATCAATGACGGAAGATATCTCTTCATAGTTAAGATGCTTAATCTCCTCTAGACATTGCTGCAATTATGAATATTTAGTAAATTAACCATTCGCATCTCCTGCAACTCAACTCAATTGCTAACGTAGAAACACACAAAGCAGTCAGCATCATTAAGATCAATCACTTCTACAAAACTTAGAAACTGATCCCCATTTTAATTTCCAACCTAAAGCTAATGTTCTGAAGAGACCACACAGGATCTAAACAATGGAAATCAATGCAAGAATCTTCTAAATGTAAAAGAGAAGGTACCTCAAGGGAAGCTGGGCTTAGCTCATCAGGTAGATGATTCTTAGAAGACATAAGAAACTGGAAAGTATCCACAATAGTCTCTCGCATCTTCGGTATCAAAGATTCAATTTGGAGAACCTAGACGTAGATAATAAGAAGGGCTAATCATCAACAAAACATTATATCAGTAATCAAAGCTCAAGCAAGGAGTGGAGAATAACACAATGGTCACTACTTTTATCCTAAAAGCAAAATACAACCTACATACAAATGTTTGTAATGCCTAAAGCAAACTCCATACAGCTTTCAAACAACAACCTGAGAGAGTAGAAACTTACAAAATAGACTTTACTGGAGAAAGCTTGCCAACTCCTGAAAAGATCAATGGATTGATCAACATCCTGAGTCAATTCTTGAAACGCTTTAACAAGTTTCTTCTCATCAGAGTTAACAACAGCATCTGCAATTGGCTCCAACACTCTCAACAGCTCTTCAACTCTCTTGTAGTACTTATCAAATGGGTCTAAATCGATATGTTTGGAAGATGACAGATTTAGAAACGACGAGATACTTCCAAGAAGAGCCTTCAAAACCGATACTTCCATTTCCACCCTGTTCAAAAAGCAAAGAAATTTGAAACTTCTAGATTAAATCAAGGAAACCCTAAAGGAAAACACAATTAGAAAACCCTAAATTTCCCAAATTAAAAAAAAAAAAAAAAAAAAAAAAAAAANTCGAATTGGTGAAATGGGTTTCTCGAGAAATGTAAGCAAAGAGCCGCCCCTGAAGGAACAGAGGAAAAGGCCTAAGTAGATAGATAGATAGATCGAGAGACAGAGAGAGACGAAACCAATACATGCACGTGAACAGGGGAAAAATCAAATCTTTCTCTGTCTCGCCGATTATAGTTGAGACCACGTAAAAAGCAAATCTTCTTCTTCTTCTTCGTCTTCTCTGTGTTTTTTTTTTTTGACTGTTTACCCAAAAGAAGAAGAAGAGAAAGGGAACAAAAAAAAAAAAAAAAAAAAAA
>NC_025691.1:27155263-27191556 GCF_000633955.1 Camelina sativa
TTTGATTGTTTACTTTACCCAAAAGAAGAAGAAGAGAGAGGAAAAAAAAAAAGGGTAAGAGGAGTTGAATAGCTCTCTGTGGTCAGATCAGAATTTGCTGGCGTTTTAGCCGTTTCTAAGCCGTCTCGGACATTGTTGTCAGCTTAGTCTCCTCCTCCACTTGTTTTTTTTTTTCTTTTTTTTTAGTTGCTTTTAAAGCCAAATTTTATAATTTTTTTTTAGCTAAAATTATGCAGATTAAAAAATAAATAATTTTGAAAAGTTCAACCAATCATAAACAATACTACAAAATATAAATAATAGAAAATATTATATTAATCTAAAAATTGCATAAAAACTTGAAAACATTTTATATTATAAAACAAAAAAATTTTTCTAAAACGTAATGTATTATAAAATGGGGCGAGTAAATATTAACAAACATCTACTATGTTTTTGATGTTGTTACTGGTCGTAGCCATTCAGATATTCGGCGTGGTTTGATATTTTTGGTTTTTGGATATTGAGTTTAGCATCCATTTGGTTTTTTAGAATTTTTTTTTGGATACTAGTTTTTTCAGTTTTTTTTTCTTGAATATGTTTTAGTGACCCAAAGTAAAACTTTTCTGCAAATTTGCAAGATATCGATAATCCATGACTAATTTACTATTCTATAAATTATGTGACTAGTGACCATACTTAAAAAATTATGTTATTATGCGGTTTTTACTTTTTTTAAATTAATTTTTACAAAATTTTGTCGATTTGAGTTCTATAAGACTATATCTAACATCACTATATATATTTTTCTAAACTCTATTTTAGAGCATTTATTTCTCTATCCCTAATCTATTTCTAACTCTAAAATAGATTTAGAGTTGGAAATAGGATAGGACTGAAGTCAAACTATCACTAAAACTGATTGCAAAATAGAATCCATCTATTCTAAAGGAAAAATAGAGAAATAAGTTAAAGATGCCCTGCCAAATGCAATTATCAATCAATTTGTCATTTTATAAACGTAATTTTTCCAAAAGTTAAAATATATGTAACATAGTAGAAAAAGTTATATAGCAATAATTTTGATATAAAATAGTGTAATTATGTTTTTAAAGTTCTTTTGATTTTCATTAAGTAAAATTATTTGAAGTGGTATTTAATTAATAAAATATTATTTTACATTATATTGCTAATATATATATACATATATAGTAGAAAAGTTATATTGCATTAATTTTGATATAAAATAGTGTATTTTTTTTTCAATTTGACATAAAATAGTTTGTTTCTTTATTGAAAATAAATATAATGTAGGGGTTTTTTTTTGAGCAAACATGTAGGTTAAATGTGTTATAGATATTTTTAATATAATGATATAATGAAAACTAATGGAATTTATATTAGTAATGAGTTTTTTAAAAAAACACATGTCAAAAAAAAAAAGTGATATGTGTCACCTTATTAGAGTTTGTCTTTGAAGAACAGATTATATATTACCTTATCTTTATCATTACGTTATTGTTGTACATGGTACACATCATTAGTGCATTTAAATTATAAACAAATTAGATTTTTATAATTAAATTTTTATTTTTTAAGTTATATATATATTAATTTTGTTTGTTTTGTTTAGTGTTTAAGATTGTATAATTGTATATTGATTGTTATTTTAAATTAAAATATTTTGTGTGCTTTAGTTATAGACATTCACATAAACTATATAGTCATATTTGTGTAAATTCTAACCCGCTCCATCACATGACTCAGAGAATTTAAATTTCTTTAGCAAATTAAAATGTTTAGAATATTTTATTTTTTTGCTTTAAATATTATTATTATGGAATACTAATTAATTTCAGATTTCTTTTAAGTACAATATTGGAAGTAATTTAAGTTTGGTGTAAACTAATTTTGATACACAAAAACTTACTTTAGAAATGCCAATTTGGGATTTTAAGAAAGATATATTTTTATTGCAAAAAAAAATCTTTTCTAATAGTTAAACAAATACTAAAAAGTGTAGATTCGTCAAATAAGTCTAAGTGATATGATCGATAAAACACTATACTCTATTGTTACATAGACCTTGATTAAAATTCATAGTCATCAATACTTCATATCTTAAACCAAAATATGTTATCTATACTTTATGTATTTTGACTGTTTAATACACCCTCGTCTCTCATCACTATGACCATTTTTTTTCTTTTTGATAAATCTGAAATAAAGAAAATGATACATGCTTATAATTATAAATAACTATTTACTTAAAACTCATTTTTCATTTCTCAAGTCAAAATCGAGTTTATTAGTTGGTTTGTTGACAGTTGGCATCTCAATCTCCCCAATGTTAATGACTTTGCCAATGATATCTGCAAACAAAAAACAACAATATTTAATGAATATTATCAGAATGCTAATTAAAAAAATATATTAATACACATCTACGTTACAAACTCATATAGTTATTTTATACCAACCAATCAACCTGTACTGATTTAGTATCACATTAATTTCTCAAACTTAGCCCAAGTTTAAATATTTGAAATCAGATTTAGTGTCATTGTGTATGACCACAGTTCCGTTAAGAATATCGGAATTGACCACATGCATGAGTAAGAGAAAATGTCTCAATGAATCTCCTTGAGATGATTCATGTAACTGGAAATCAAATCTCATTTGTCATATGCATGGATTTTTAACACCTTAAAGTAAATAAATAAAAAAACAAATGATATTAGCGAGAAAGGTTTGATCACATAATAAGTAATAGTAACAGATGACAGGATAAAAACAAAGATATCTATAATAAGATATGAAATAAGGAAAACATAAGAAGTAGCAAATAATCACCTTTTCGCCATTGGAGTGGTTAAACCTTTTGCGTGTGCTAAAAAAAAAGAGAAACAAAAGTGGTGATATTAGCTGCTGTAAAAAAATAAGTATTTATAGTGTTTAAAGAGGTTGTAGGATTTTGTGTGAATGTGTAGAGATAATGTTGGTGATCAAGTATACAATATCTCGAACATATAACAATTTTGGAAAGTTTAAGTAGGATATAGAATGTAGTTATGAAATATGATAGTAATATAATATTTCATTAATTATGAATGTGGGTGTAGTATATCATGTTTTCTTTTCTTATTAAATCTCCAATTGCAGCTTAACATATTAATAAATATGAAGATTTGATTAGGATATTATAATTATTATTAGCACATTAAATCATTTATTGTTTAATGTCATGATTTCATCTATATTAATTAGTATAGATATTTTAGGAATCTAAATGATTTCTCGATTTTTTAGATATATTATTAGAGTAGTCAATTCTGTTTTGCCATAAATGGATTCTAGATTTTTTTTTGCAAATGTATAGGGATCAGTTTTGTAAATAAAAGTTTAAATAACTAAAACTAAAAGGGTATAACTCAAAATGTACTTCAAAAATATATATACAGATATAAATCGGAATCTATACTTGCCGACGAAGTAAAAAAAATCTAGCCCGCGTGTTTAACTCCTATTATCTATACTTGCCGACAAAGTTAAATAATTGGTAAAATTTGATTTTCTTAATTTGGCTTCTCGTGTTAAGGAACGTTATTTATGTCATAATAATCATTTAGGTTGTAATCTTTTGTTTCTCAAAGTTGGCCGATTACATTAAACTATCATAAAGATCAAATAAATTAAGTTTTGAGCATTTAATCTCGATCTCTTAAATGATGGTGTCATGTTGTGTATGGCAATAAGCGTAAATAAATGTTAACTTCTAATATAGTTCCATTAATTGAGTTAAGTAAAACTGTTTATTTTAGAAAACTCTGTACGGATTAATTAAGTAGAAATATTATTTTAGGAAAATTTGTAGGGGTTAATGTTGCAAATAAACAAATTGAATAAGATAAACTTCAAAGGCATAAACCAAAATGTATTTCAAAAATGTTAATATAGATGTAAAATATGAAGGTTGACTGGTTTTTTTCCAAAATAGCACAAAAATTAAATGCATGAGCAGAACACTTTGTGTATAAATAAGCACTTTTTATCTTTTAGATACCAATCACTCCTAAAACCAAAGAACAACTCTACTAAACCTATAAAAACAATGAACTGTTTATCTTATTTTTTACTTGTTATTGTATTGTGCGCAGGATTGAATAATGCGGTTCTCTTCCCGAAAACCTATCCAAAAAACTTAGTACAATTTACGAATGTTCTGGGTCCAGAAAACATTCTCAAGATTCATTGTGTATCTAAAGATGACGACCTCGGCTACCATTATTTGAGACATGGAAAAATTTATAGTTTTCAATTCGATGATAGTGTTTTCAAAACCAAATTTGATTGTGATTTATGGCAGGGTAGTCCATATTACAAGTTTCATGCAAATTTTAGAGCATACGAAGGTGGTGGGTTTGTAGTTCACTATGGTAAAAAGAATTTTTGGGAAGCAAGAGAAGATGGTATTTACTTTACACATGGTATAGAAATGCCTAAACTAGAGTATAAATGGAGCCGTGAAGAAATTATATAATCATATTTGTTTTAATACAGTTTTATATCTTATGTTCTTGAATGATTTACTAAATAAAATTTTATAATCGCAATTATTTTTGTTACTGTTGGTAGATTAAGATATAACTTTTTTTTTGGAATAAAAATATTACATAAAGTTTCTAAAGTTTATTATTATTATGATATAAAAACAAGGAAATTCTATTAAATATAACTAAAATAATTTTTAAAAATAACCGTTATTAGTTTTATTTTTCATAAATACTATTAAAATATTTATTTTTAAAAATACCACAAAACTAAAACTAAAGTTTCAATATTCAAAACTAAATGCTAAATCATACCCCTAAAAACTATATATATCTTATATCTTAAATGGTCAATCTAAACCCCAAAAAAATAAATTTTACGCCCTTTTTACATAAATTTTTGTATTTTTCATATTTTTTGTTTGTTATATATTTGGAAAAAAAAAACAAGCATGATATTTTTTTCGACAAAGCAAATATATCATATCATAAAGAGTTTTATGTGATACATAAACCACTAATATATAACCAATTAATGACACAAATAAAAGAAAATAAACATAATTTCGATGAAAGAGTAGAAGTAATCCCGTTTTCTAACTGAAAGCCTTACATGCTAATATATAATCTGTTACGTTCCTCCTAATATATATTATAAAGCGAGGGGAGTAAATATTAACAAGCATCTACTAGGTTTTTGATGTTGTTACCGGTTGTGGCCATTCATATATTCGGTTTGGTTTGGTATTTTTGATTTTTGGATATTAAGTTTAGCATCCATTTGGGTTTCTAGAATTTCTTTTTGGATAGTTTTTCAGTTTTTTTCCTGAATATGCTTTAGTGACCCAAAGCTGAACTTTTCTGCAAATTTGCAACATATTGATAATCCATGACTACTAAAGACCATAATTAAAAAAAACTAATATGTTATTACACGGTTTTTATTTTCTAAGATTATTTTTTAGAAATTTTTTGTCGGTTTAAGTTGTATAAGACTATATCTAACACCACTATATATTTTTCTCTAAACTCTATTTTGAGCATTTATTTCTCTACCCTACTCTATTTCTAACTCTAAAATAGATTTAGAATTGGAAATAGGATAGGGCTGAAGTAAAACTATCACTAAACCTGACTGCAAAATAGAATTCATCTATTCTAAAGGAAAAGATAGATAAATGAGTTAAGATGCCCTGCCAAATGCAATTATCAATCAATTTTCTATTTCATAAACTTCATTTTTCCAAATGCTAAAATATATGTAACATAGTATAAAAAGTTATATAGCAATACTTTTGATATAAAATAGTGTAACTATGTTTTAAAAGTTATATTGATTTTCATTAAGTAAAATTATTTGAAGTGGTATTTAATTAATAGAAGATTATTTTACACTATATTGCAAATATATATATATATATATATAACATAGTAGAAAAGTTATATTGCAATAATTTTGACATAAAATAGTGTAAATTTGTTTTTCAAATTTTTTTGACATAAAATAGTTTGTTTCTTAATTGAAAATAAATATAATGTAGGGTTTTTTTTAGCAAACATGAGGTTAAATGTGTCTTGTTATAGATTTTTTTAATATAATGATATAATGAAAAAAAGATACACATCATTAGTGCATATAAATTATAAACAAATGTAAAATTAAATGCATGAGCAGAACACTTTGTATAAATAAGCATTTTTTATCTTTTATAAATACCATTATACCAATCACTCCTAAAACCAAAGAAGAACTACTAAACCTATAAAAACAATATACTGTTTATCTTATTTTTTACTTGTTATTGTATTGTGTGCAGGATTGAATAATGAAGATCTCTTCCCGAAAAACTCAGTAGAATTTACGAATGCTCTTGGTCCAGAAAACATTCTCAAGATTCATTGTGTATCTAAAGATGACGACCTCGGCTACCATTATCTGAGACATGGAAGAATTTATAGTTTTCGGTTCGATGATAGTGTCTTGAAAACCAAATTTGATTGTGATTTATGGCAGGGTAGTCCTTATTACAAGTTTCATGCAAATTTTAGAGCATACGAAGGTGGTGGGTTTGTAGTTCATAATGGTAAAAAGAACTTTTGGGAAACTAGAGAAGATGGTATTTACTTTACACATGGTAGAGAAATACCTAAATTAGAGTATAAATGGAGCCGTGAAGAAATTATTTAATCATATTTGTTTTAATACAGTTCTATATCTTATGTTCTTGATTGATTTTACTGAATAAAATTTTATAACCGCAATTGTTTTTGTTACTGTTGGTAGATTAAGATATAATTTTTTTTTGGAATAAGAATTTTTTCTAATGTTGATTATAATTATGAAATATAAATTGGGGAAACTCTCATAAATATAACTAAAATGAGTTTTTAAAATTTAGCATTATTTGTTTTGTTTTTCATATTTTACAAAACTAAAACTAAACTTTCAATATTCAAAAACTAAGCGATTTTAGTGGCGATGGAAACGGTGATTGTGGTGGTTGTGATAACACGGACTGGTTCTGCGATATATCGTATCCCTGAAAACTTTAGTGGTTCTGCGATTCTAGACCTCCTCCACTCAGTTTATTTCATTTATTAGAAAAAACATGATTTGTAGAGGAAAAAAAATCCAATAATTATTCAAGTTATACAAAAAGAAAATTCTAAATTCTCAATGTGGTTATCATTATTATAAAGTTAAAACTCCACCAAGAACAACAACAACAACAATAGCAGATCTTATTAATTCTTATCTTTCGCCTTTGGGACCTATCCTACTGATACATAGAAGAGCCTTCTTCAACAGAACCAGAGCTGCTTTATAACAACAACACACATAATACAAAAGAGAAAGCTCAAACTCATTACCCTAAGGATCACACACGACATAGCTACTACACTGTCTTGTTTGGTCCATTGTCCTCATTGAATAGACACTGCTTTGAATCGCCACGGAGTGAAAGTGATGCCACGAGCAATAAGGTACAATATGAACGCACCATATGAAGCTGTGAACATAGTCACCAAACCGGTATAGACTACGCCACTAACCTCTGAGGTGAAGAACTCCAACAAAAGATAGCCGTTGATCAATATCACGAGCGCAGCAACGAGCCACGCGGTTGTCTGCAATACAATGGTGAGTTTTGAGCTTCAAAGAGGGATCTTTAATGAAAATTTTGTAAAAGAGCTCGAAAAAAGAAATAGACAAACCTGGTACAAAGGACCGATTTTGAAACTACCCATGATCTGTTCCTTGGAAACCAAACACAGCAAAGGAATGAGTGCAAATGGGATTTGAATAGACTGGAGCACGTTAAGCCACTCGTTTAACACATCAAGTGTAGCTTCTGATGAATCAAACACTAGAGCGACGATAATAGTTGGAATGATAGCACAGCTACGAGTGATCAAAGCTCTCAACCATTTCTTCATTTTGAAATTCAGAAACCCTCCCATGATGAACTGTCCTGCGTAGGTACCAGTAATGGTACTGCTTTGGCCAGCAGCTAACAACCCGATTGCCCAAATGTAAAGTATAGGGAACACCCCACCTCCATATTTGTCTTGAAGATACTGTCCCGCGTTAACCAGACCAATGCTATCAGCAAGGTCAGTGTTGTAAAACCCTTTAGCAAAAACCGTTGTGACAAAGAGATTGATCATAAAGGAGACAAAAAGAGCAATCGTGGATTCGATTGTGTAGTAGTTTAGCGCTTCTTGAACCCGGTACTTCTGTCGCTTGTCGACTTCTCTAGATTGAACAAGAGCTGAGTGAAGGAACACATTGTGTGGCATTATAATACAACCCACAACTCCAACTGCTTTCTGTATCGTTCTTGAACTCAGCTTTGGTACCAATATGCCTACAACAAGAAAGAAAGCTAACTCCTTTAGAAATTTAAATTTATGAGTTTCTAAAATAAGAAATTGGATAAAGGAGAACAAAGAAAGCCTAACCAATGAGTAGCTCAGAGCCACTTGGCTTAGCTTGACCAAACATCCAAGCAAAGGAGACTGCCATTGTAGCAATTAAAACCGCAAACACTGCCTCGAGCTTCCTTATTCCATAGTTCTCAAGAAACAAGAAGACAAAACTGTAGCCAAAACAAACACACACACATATGAATCAATAACACCAAGGAGACGACACATAACACCAAAAGCTCATGTTTAACAATGAAACTAACACGAAATGAGAACAAAACTATAGATTAGATTAGCCAAAGAAGACACATAGTAACAAAAACTCATGTCTAAAGACGAAAGTAACATAGCTAATAATAGTCAACTAACACAAAACACAAACAATCCATAGATTAGATTAGCCAAAGTGCAATTAGACCCACAAACAAAAAGACAAAACAGAAACTTTGACCGGAATCAATGAGAGACAGAACAGAACAACAGATAAATTTCATGTCTAAAGATGAGGTTTTTTTAATTTGAAGAATTACCAATCAAGAGCAGTGATAACAACACCAGCCCAAAGAGGCAAAATCCCATTACTGAGAATCTTAATAGCAATAGCACTACCAATAACTTCTTGGATATCAGATCCAATCAAAGCCAACTCAGCCATAATCCACAAAACCATCCTAGCCCAAGTCGGATACTCATCACGACAAAGCTCAGCTAAGTGACGACCTGTAGCAACACCAAGCCTCGCTGACAGAAGCTGAACCAAAAGACCCATTGCTGTTGCCCACATAAGTAGCCAAAGCAAAGAGTACCCAGCAACCGCACCGGATTGGAGATCTCCTTCTAGGTTCCCTGGATCTAAAAACGCAATGCTCATCAAAAACCCAGGTCCGGTGAATAGCCATAGCTTCTTCCACGAGAACGGTGGTGCGCCGCCGCATCCTACGCCGTGTTCTAGATCGTCGTCGTCTTCTTCACGCACGATGTGTACCTTCTCTGTTTCGTCGTACGCTGTCTCTTCTTTTTCGTCTTCCTCGTTGATTAGAAGTGGCTCGTTGTTCTCGAGTTGTGACATTTTTTTAAGATTCTCTCTGTTTCAGTTTCAGTTTCAGTTTCAGTTTTTTTTTGTTTTCCTTTTTTTTTTGTGTGTGTGTGGTTTTCGAGGGGCTTTTAAGCCTTTAACACGTTATTCTTTTGCTCGCTCTTGCTTTTTATAGGCGAAGGTCTTCCAGGGTGATTTTGTGATTTTTTTCTTGAATTCTAAAAAGTTGTTTTTTATTAAAAATTTGTGTTTCTTAAATTGATAATTTTAGAAGTTCACTAAGAATCATGTGTTATTGAATTAAAAAAAATATTCTAATTAACTCTTGGATTATACTAGTATTAAAGTTTCATGTTATTGGTAAATTGACTTTTCTAAAAAAAAAATATATATATATTTTGGTCAACTATATATGAAACAGTTTTTTTTTCCAACAAAGTATAAGATCAGCTTAAATGAACCAATTAGAAAAGTGTTCACAAAAGTAATTGGATGCGACTCCATTCTAGCACGACACACCAGCTTGTTCACATTACCATTTTATGAAACAGTTTTAAACAGTTTTTTTGAGCAAAATATTAGGACATTTAAAAAAATACTCATTTTTCTATGTCACTTTTTAAAAATATCATTTTATGTTGTCAGTTTTCAAAATTACCATTTTTCTATGTATAAAATGACTAAATTCCAAATATTAAATTCTAACCAAAATTATATACTAATGTAAAATACAGAACCCAAACCTAAAAAAAGTTCTAAAAATTAATTTAATATAGTGTAATTGTGTACAAAAGGATAAAAAAAAAATATTAAAAAAAAAATTTTGAAAAGGAAAATCTCAAAAGAAGCATTAACCAATTCTCAAAAATATTGGAGAAATGATTTTATTAAGTGATTGACAGTTAATTTCTATGAATTTTTACATTTTCATCAAATCAAATTACCTTGCATAATAAGTATCTATTTTTTTTCTCAATCTTGCATAATAAGTATCTATTTATGGGTCAGGTCTTGTTAATTCAACTTGTTCAAAGAAATGGAAAGATGATTAGATTTTTTTTTTTTTTTCATTTGTAATTGATCTTAAAATATAATTTAGAATGATCAATGGAATGAAACTAACCACACTTATCATATTGTAATATGAACATATTTTTACTGAACTATTTCATGATATCAGTTCTCCTTTCAAGGACGCAACATACAAACGCTCTTAGACACAATAGTCGAGGCATCCACTCCAATACAGTTTTCCGACGCCGGTGAAGCTAGAGCTCGCCGGCGTCGGATTGTTCCTCTTCTTTCATGCTTCTGTTCATATGGGATAGTGTTCGCCTTGTTTTTACTTCCCGACCACCGTGACTTCACTGTAAATTCAGATCTGGTAGTCGGAGATGGTTATTCCGCCATGCTCATCTCACCCTCTTTCCGCCGGATCTTTAATTTGGTGAGTTCTTCTTCCCCTTTCCGTCGTATGAATATGTCACCGACGAGAGCTTGTCATACTCAGTTTATCTGCCTCCCTTACCCAGATATGGAGGTTGGAGATTCTGCCTCCGTTTGGAGGGTTTGGGTTGCTCGCCGTCGCCGGATAGAGTTCTCCTCTCTCGTCTTTATAGAAATCCGTATCAAAGATCCAGTTCCATACTACCACAGTAGACCCCAGATCCGGTGTCTTTGCTGTTCGGGCAAGGCTTCCGCCGGCTGCCTGAAAAGCTTTACCACCACCGTGGGATATCTCAGATCCATCAGATCTAGTCATCTCTCGGGTGTTTCCCGAAGAATCTTATTACCATGTACCGCCGTTGATAGCTTCTCTGATTCCTCCTCCAGACCCACAAATTTTTTGAACTGGTGTCGAAAAGCCTTACTCCGGTGTATCGATATCAATTTCTCTTCCGCCTCCTCAGCCAGATCTACAGTTCTCGCGAGACCTTCTAATGACTTCTGCCGACAAGGCATTTCGCCTCCGTCGAGAATCATTGAGAACCTTCGAGAAGCTTCTCTCCTCGCATCTAGGTTAGATCAACTTTCCGGCAGCCGCCGTGATCATCGTATGACCAAGCTTTGTCAAGCTTCGAAGGCAACTTGGGTCTGGTCCATCATTGTTTCTGGTTGGGCCTTTCATGGTCCATCAAACTTTGTGGACTTGAAGCCATTATGGCCCAGTATTAGGGGGACAACGATTAGGGCTCTTCTTAGCCGATTTACATTTTGTGCTTCTGCTGGCCCATTAATGTTTATGGACTCAAAATTACTCTGGTTATGGACTATTTATGTTCTATTGAATTTTAGAGATCCAAATGTTATTTGTTCTAATGAAAATAGATCAATTTCCTCATACAAGACATTTCATAATAACCTCCTCCTATAAGGAGAGAATTTTTGCAACTTTAACTTGTTGTTATTGTTCGCTCTCATGTTTTTCCCTCATTTCCATTCTCTTGATTACACAGTTTCGCCTTGATTCACGCTTTTCGCTATCCACTTGGTTCAGATTTTTCAACTTGGTGTGGTAAGATGGTTTTATCTTGGATCTTTTTTCTGGCACTCGACTCTTGGGAACTTGTTCCCAACCTACATATTGTCTCTCTTTTCAGAGAGCTGAAGATTCATCATTTTTAGTGCGAGTTAGGTTTTTAAAAATCCGTCGGAATCTCTGTATTCCATTGTGGCAAATTGTCGTTTTGCGGCCAGTGATTTGGTCTTGGTCAGCCTTTCGTCACTTCATGTGGCCTATCTCCTTGGTGGATCTCACTATCTCTATGGTTTTAAGACCTCTTTATCTTAGTATTAGTAATTATTGTAACTTTTGCTATCTGTACTTTAGTTGCTCTCAAGCTTGTTATCTCTTTCGTTGTAGTTTGATCCGGGTGTTGTGCACTTGTCTAAGCAACACACCGTGGTTTTATTTCCTTCAGCATAAGTTAGTTGGTTGTATTATACTCCTTTTAGAGTGGAGTACTATTTTGACCAAAAAAAAAAAAAAAGTAGAGTACCATTAACCTTATAACTTAATTTAATGCAGTGTTTGTTGACAAAAAAAACATACATACAAGATACAATATCAGTTCTCCTTGCAAGATCGCAACACACATATACACAACGAACATTTCTTATCTACACCACATCTAGCTATAATGGAATAACTTTTGTTTGGTATCTTTCCCCTTTTCACATTAGTTAGTTAATAAGTCGTACGCAACAAAAAAAAAATGAAATGATATAAACTTAAACATTTACACCAAAACAGAAAAAACCTATTCATATATGCATTTATGATTGTAGTTTGTTATTCTCGTACCGTATTATATTAAAATCAAAAGGTTGTATAGTACTAGTTCCTATTAAAAAAAACAAAGGTTGTGCGGTGCGTATCATGCGAAATAATGGTCCACTTATAGTTGGTGACGTGGTAGGAACGATGGAGACTGTGCCATGTCATGCGAATGTGGGGGAACCACAACCCATAGCAGTCTAGCAGAGATTAAAGAATAAAGATGGTTTGGCTTCTCTTTCTTGTTTTGTTTTCGATCCATACATTTGCAACCAAAAATACATAAATAAAATCCTAAAGCAACTAATTTTTTTTAAAAAAAATCTTGCTTTAGTGTGTCTTATCTATTATGAATACAAAAGATCGAATTTTAACCATTTTCTTTATATCTAAATAACTGGTTCAGTTTTTTTATAACCAAATTACAATGAAAATTAAATTTGAAAATGATGATAGGTAAGTAATTGAGGATTTTTATTTAGTTTTCGACTAATTTAAATTTTAGTGAAATGAAATTGATTAATAATATGTAACTTAAATTGCTCATAAATTACGTACAAACCACTTATATAATTATTTACCGAATATGTTGATGGTTAATGTATAAATATAAATATAAATATCTTAGGTTTATATAATGCTTACGTGATCATCAAAATACGTCGTGAAAACATGCCAACATGTCAAATTGTCAATATTATTGTTCAATACCAATTCATGTTTTTGCATGAAAACCAGCTTAGTCGAATAAAAAGCCAAACGTTTGTAAAGTCGCTACTTTCTAAACCAACAAATGTCGTCCATCTCTCAGTTTCTCTCTTCGTCGTTTCTATTAAGGTTTTTTTTTTCTTTTTTTTCTTCTTAATTGTAAAGTAAACTTGAGTGTTAAAAGATTATTACACTTGAAGTCTTGAACTAGAAAAAAAAAAAATTATTTCGTTTTAAAAAGTATGTTCATTTAATGGTTGGTGGCTTGGTGCCCTAATAATTATTAGTTGAAAGTTGAAACTGAAAGTGATATACAACATACATTTCTCTGTCGAAATTATAGTTTGCTCATATTTTGAAAAAGAATTATTAAAAATTATCTTTTCTTTGTTATCTATTCCCTCTGTTTCTAATAAATTAATATTTTGATATTTTCCCACAAATAGTTAAATTTTTTATTTCTAAACTAATTTATAATTATTTGTTGGTAAGAAAATAAAATATAAACCACTAAATAACATGCTACAAAATGTAAAGTAGAAAAATCATTTTAGCTTTTTAATCTACAAAACTAATCTTTTTTTAAACACAATTTTTTTTTCAAAATATCAGTTTATTGAAGACAGAAAGAGTACTTTTTTACGGACTATTTGAGTAATTCTTTTTTCACATAGATACTATCTGTAGTGGGCTTTGTTTAGAGTCGATGATGGCACACAGCCAAATTCGAAAACAGGAATGGATGGCACAACTTTCAAAGTGCAAAACCACATTTCCCAAGCTGCTCAAAGATATTATCCTATCTTATGTTTCACTTTTCAGAAGGGAAGATAAATGAATCTTTCTAAAACATACAATTCCATTTGCAAAAAAACAAGAACACACTGCGTTTTGAAAGTTTGGAGAAACATATATATGTACGTACGCTTGCTTGAATATTTTACAAACGTATGTAAGTTTGGATCGAAATACCAGAGCGAAACAATTTGGGATTTATATATCATGAGTAAATTTAAGACATGTTGAGACGCTCAACTTTTTTAATTTAAAGGTGTTCTGGTTATTTTTTATTTCTTTCTCAACTTTTGTTTCATTAGTCGACTTTGACCGTTTTTGGAAGCTGTTCCTGTAGAGATCGGTAGCTGGGATCGTTGTAGGAGCTTCCTGGAGGTGTTTTCTTGTTGGTTTAAGGCTCAGATTCGTCTTGGCAATAGTAAGTGCAGGACCATGGCTTATCTAAGCTAGAGCTTCTTTGATCTGCTTGTTTACGTGTTGTTAGGCTTGTTAGATGGTTATTTGGGATGTTAGGATGCTTTCTTGTGGCTTGGGATCGAGTTTTGTGGTTGCAGGAACAAAGATCCGGCGAGAAGCTTCGGGGAACACGATGCTCGGCATGATGCATCGGTCGATGCAAGTGCGAGGACGGCGCGTAAAACCTTAGGTTTTTCGTGTTATATCGAGCATGTGTCGGTCGATGCATTGCGAGTGTCGGTCGATGCAGTGCGAGTGTCGGTCGATGCATGTGTAACCTGCATCGGTCGATGCATCCCTTGTGTCTGTCGATGCATCCCCATGTGGTGTCGGTCGATGCAAAGTCTTGGTTTGTTATTTGTTGTTTGTTGATTGTTGGTTGATGGTTAGAGATGTCTCTATTGTTTGTGTGTATAGCCCAGCAGATGAGATGATTGTCTTACTGAATGTTTATTAAATACTCATGCATTGCAATTTGTGTTTGTGGTGCAGGTAAATGCAAAGTGTGATTGTAGAATCAAGGCAATGAAGAGGAGGATGTTCTAGGGAATCGATTGGTTGTTGTCTGGCATTGCTAGGTTACTAGAGTTGGGTCATTAGAAACATTGCTAGGTTGCCGGTTTTATGTTTCCTGATGTTTGGTATTTGGATATTGTTTATGATATAATATTGGTTTATTAATGGATATTGTTTTGGTTATTGATATTTGTTATTCCGCGGTTTGGTTGTGATTGTGGTTAGGTGGCTAGTGGATATGGGACCACTAGTTGTAGTTTGTTTATTATTACTATTATTATTATTATTTACTATTTATTTATTTTTTTAAAAAAACGGGTCGGGTCGTTTCACAAACCGACCGTCTGATATAGATGGGCCCCAGGCCGGGGTAGATGTGGGTCCTACTAAGTGAAGTATGCAGTATGCCTATGGGCTAGGAGTGGACAAGGAGCTCACTAAACAAGGTGACGGTCGAGACATTACAAGTGGTATCAAAGCCGAATCCACACGAGTGTGGAGTCGAATTGGTTCATACCCTCGGGGTGACGGTCTTGGTGCGCAACGAGGGCGTTGCGATCTCTTAGTGGGAATGAATTGTGACATCTCGGTTTCAAAGACTTGCGGAGGGGTTAAATTGATTTGGCTACCTATGTCACCAAAGTGCACTTTCGGTCAAGAGTTCTTAGATAACTTGATAAGCTCAAATTGTAATACCCTAATGGTACTAACAGCCTTGCAGTTGTAATACTCTAGGGGTCGAATCCACAAAGACTCTAGATCACACAATAGACTTATCAATCTTTTAATTATGCTAAATCAAAATATTAAATTAAAAACAATGTAGAAACAGAATTAAAAAGAGTGTTGTAAATTCAAAGGATCAAAGAGCTAGGCATAGGAAGTTTCTCAGGAAATTATGGAATATCAAATCAATAAATTAATAGGATTCAAGCAATTAAGATCAGATCTAGAACTCTAAACTCTTGGTCAATGTTTTTAAAACCGGACCGGTAACTGAATCGGGAAAGCTTCTGGGTCATGAGTCAATATGGTTGGACCGGGGTCAACCGGGTTTAATTGATTTTGATGATAGTTTTTAAATAATAGGTAAGGATATGTTTTCTATTTTTTTTTCAATGATTACAACTATGATATAATTGGTTACACCAAATAAAATACATCAATAATCATAATTTTTTTTAAAAAGTAATAAACTCAAAGTGTAACAAACTAATCATTACCAATAAAATATTTTAGTAATCATTCTCTTCCATTACGTACACTAAGAAAAAAAATGAACACCAAATTGATTACGAAAACATGCACTATCAAGAAAATTACCTTGATTTTAAAGATTTGTGGTGTGAGTTGCAAAGAATTCAAACTAGAAGGAAAAAAAACTAGTATAAAAAGTAAAAAGTTCCATTACGGGAATTTTCATTTTAAATAACCTTACTACTGCTAAGAATAAAACTAAAAAGGAAATTAATTGCACTCGTTTTTACAAAAAAAAGTTAGAACCCGGTTTTATCCGGTTCAATGGTTCACCGGTTTTTGGGTTTTTGGCGGGTTGATATGGTTTTCTTACCGGTTCAATTTTTTTGGGTTTTGATATTAACCCAACCCGGGTATGCTGCCGGTTCACGGGTTAACGTGGTTCGACCGCCGGTCCGGTCCGGTTTTGAAAACATTGCTCTTGGTAAAATAAATCTGTTCTCACTGCAAATATTATCTAAATTTAAAACCAGAAAATCCAAATCTATTTGTAAAATTCAAGGTTAAAAATCAGCTTTAAAAACAAGTTTAGATTGTTCACAAAATTATTAAATCAAATCTCTTTGCAGGAAATAATTTTGCTCATCAAAATGTTTTATCATGAAAATCAATTATACTCTCATATCAATTTATTTTCCTAAGATATTAATTCTAGGTGATCAATCAAGAATCAATATGAAGAACAACCTAAGATGAAGATCACACAAGATAATAAATCCTAAAAACAACAGATCTAATAAACCATAAAAACCCTATGAAAAACCCTAAACCTAACAAGCAAACTACTCAGACATGTTTAATGAAGAACAAATCATCTTTTCTGAATAATAAGCAATTTAAATTAAGAAGTAAGAAGGGAGTTTTTGAATTCTTCTCTCAAAGCAGTTCAGATCTCTCTCTCCCAAAAGCTCTCAAAATCTCACAGGGTTGCAAAAAGTAAAAATTGCTAGAATAAAACTTAGGTCCTAATAATGACCATAAAAAATTCTAAATATACTCTAAAACACGTCTCGGACCTTCATTGCAAATAAGGAAAACTTAAGCAAATTTTGTAAATCTTCTAAAGCTTGTGGAGAAAACTTCCAACTAGGCTTTTTGGCACTGCATCGATCGATGCATAGGTAGCATCGGTCGATGCATAGTCTTCAACTCGTCTCCGATCAGCCTTAATGCTTTGATTATGCTCCAAATCACCATTTTTAGCTCCTTTGTGTTCCATCCGTGTCAATGAGTACCTAAACCTATAAAGACTCAAAAACAACCTAGAAAACAAATCAAAAGACTCAAAAAGCACACTTATACCATGGTTAAAAACCACAAAAACCATGATATATCATAACTCCAGAGTTAACCGTGCTTGAGCTGGAATAGTTTCAAGATTGGTGACCTTCTCGGAAGTAATTGTCGAAACTGTGCGAGTGAAGACAAAACACAGGGAAAAATCATGTGGTGATTTGTAGGGACGGTAAACAATTTTTTAAAGCCTCCCGGACATAGCAAACCGTCTGTCTGATATGGATGGTCCCACGGGTCAGGAGTGGACGTGGGACCCACTAAACGAGGTAGGCCCATAGGTCATGAGTGGACATAGAGTCCACTAAGCAAGGTGATGGTCGGGGCGTTACAAGTGTTATCAGAGCCGAACCCAGACGAGTGTGAAGTCGAGTGGGCTCACCCCGTTGGGGGGTGACGGTCTTGGTGCGCAACAACGACGATGTGATCTCTTAACGGGGTGAATTGTGACACTTCTGTTTCAGAGACTTGCGGAGGGGTTTAAAATAATTGATTTAGCCGCCTATGTCACCAAAGTGCACTTATCTTTTCGGTCAAGAGTTCTGAGAGAACTCCAGAGTTAGGCGTGCTTGAGCTAGAGTAGGTTCATGATGGGTGACCTTCCGGGAAGTGATTGTCAGAACTATGTCAGTGAGGACAAAACACAGGAAAATGTCATGTGGTGATTTGTAGGGTTGGTAAACAAGTCTTTAGTCTCCCGGATGTAGCAAACCGACCGTTTGATATGGGTGGAGCCACAGGCCGAGAGTGGACATGGGGTCCACTAAGCGAGGGAGACATATGGGCAATGAGTAGATAGGAGCCCACTAAACAAGGTGACGGTCGGGGTGTTACATGAAATATCTTTTAAAACTCTTTGTTTTTTCAAAAAATTTTACAAAAACTTTATAATTTTTCGGATCAAATGTCCGAATAGTAGTTACTATAAAAAAGTACCTTATAAAACTTTAATAAATCTTTAGATTTAGATTTGATAAGGAATATTTTTTGAAAATAGATAGATAAAAACGACATTTTTGAAAAGAGGTACACCTAATAGTTTTTCTAGATATTTATTCAATTTAAAGAGATATGTGTAATGTTATCTCTTTTAATCATGTAAATTCGAAGTATATAAGGCAACTAATGCATCTTTTGTTGTTATTTTTGTAAAAATAGTCTTTTAGGATAATATCATTTTTTCTATTTCTATATGAAATAACATATTATAATATATCTATTGATGATTCATATTCAATGCCATCAATATGTTATGATGAAAGTAAATTTTGAAAATATATAACTTAAAGTAAAAATTGATTATTTTTTTCCTTTTTTTGGTGTCAACAATTGATTAAAATTAGCAAAACAAAAATAAAATTTTAGCAAAAATCAAGAAAATTAAGATTTTGAAAGGCTAAAAAAATATCTTTGTTTAGTATTGAGTGAAAATATTACAAAATATTTGACATTGTAAAAAAGTGTTGGAATTGTATCCTTGATTGAACCTGCGAAAGGGAAAAGAAAAATCCATGAGAAAAAGAAGAAGCGGATCCAGAAAAAGCAACAGCAAAAGGAAGATGAAGACATTGTCGAAGAAGAAGAATCAACAGAAAGAAGAAAGTCAAAGAAATAGCTTGAGGACTCAGACTGGTTTTGCTGTAATGGACTGCATGAATTAGGGCAAAGTAGGTATAGTTTGTCTAAATCTTAGTTAACTTAAAAACTAACAGAAATTATTGGTTCTATGATTTTAATGAATTTAGAATTCCAGACAAAAATTATGTGTTATTCAATCATTAATTTTTAAAAACTTATCAAAATTATGTGATATTGGTTCCATAATTTATAAATACTTGTTGAAATTTCATGTTTTTCATTTAATGATTTGTTTTGTATTTCAAAATCTACTTTATGTTTTGAATGGATCTGAATAGATGTGAAAGTGAAAAATAAAAAAAAAATCAAATCCAATGATAAAACATGTTATTTCAAAATCTATACCTTTTGATTTTCATAATTCTACAATTCAATATGAATTCACAAATCATTTGTCCAATAACAATTCCTCGAGTGTTAGTTAATGTTTAGAGTCTTTAAGTGTAGTTGTTGTAATAGTGACTTGTCTAAGAGAGCCTATGTTGTGCGTGTTAGAAACTAGAATGTAGAAATATGGTTGTATGTGGCGAGTGCAAGTAGAAAATGACGTAGTATAAATAAGTATGTGTGTGTTGTAAGAACCATCCAAATGATCCAAAATAATATAGACAATTAATGTTTTCTCTCTTATTATTCTATCTTTTTGTGTTGAAATAACTATCAAAAAGAAAAACTAGATAGAGTAGTACTAGGATAGATGACTTCCGGAGAAGTTTTCAAGTTGCATCCCTCTCTTTTTTTTGTTTGTTAAAAAAAAAAAAAAAAATAGAAATTACGAGAAAACAAGGTTATCTTTGTGCTTGTGTTTAAGTGAGATATCAAGAGAGAGATGAGAGATGGTGAACCTCTCAAGTGAAAACAGAGGAAGAATCCAAATATAAAATATTAACAAAAAGATATTGCTTTTTTTTACTACACATCAGTCAAAAAATTTTTGTAAACATATTATAAATATGGAAAGTAAAATAAATATATTCACAGATTTATTTACATATTCGTATAATTACTTTCATATTTGTTCCGACCAAAAAAATAATAATTACTTTCATATTTGTAGTCTTGATAGTTATATCAAAAGAAAAAAAAGTCTTAGGAGTTAAATTTTTGTATTTAACATTTCTGGTAAGTTTATAAGAGGTTACGTTATGGTATAGTCTATTAGCAGTTATGGTAAGTTTATTAACGGCAAGCGATTATGACTATGTTGACTAGCAATAACTGATAATTAGTCATTACCAAAAAAAAAATGATAATTAGTACTTGACTCGAATTGGTTTATATATAATGGATCCACAGCATTAGAGAAATATAAGTAAAAACATGATTTTACAGTTAGTGCTCGTTGTGACGTTTTATCTGCGTTCATTGCAATTGGCCGAAGGATACATTGATGTGAGATTGATCTATAACTTCTACTTTTGTCTTTTCTTTTCTTTAAAATCTGCTACTTTCGTTTTTTTAAATAGTTTTATTTAAAAATTTTGTAGTCGAGTTTACTAGATTTCGATTGCGTTGATATATACAAACAACCAGCTTTCCAACATCCACTGCTCAAACACCACAAAATTCAGGTATGACGATTGACTTTATTCAAATAAATATGGAAAATATTTTCGAAAATTGAGTATAGTTTAATATAGTTTTTTTAATCATTTTGAGATGATACAGGAAAAATTCAGTTCAAATGAAAACTTTGGTAAAAAAGGTAAATATAAAACAAATGATCAAAGTTGTCCAAAAGGAACGGTACCAATTTTAAGACAAAGAAAGAGTACTGAGAGTGTTCATCTTGATGCACTCGGGTATCCTGGCCAACATGTAGGTCTTCTTTTTAAACAATTATTCCATTAAAAAGTCTCATATAAATTTTTAAATTTATTAACATCGATCTCAGTTTTAAAAGGAAAATAAATTAATAATACTTTTGCTATTTTTCTAATGCTATGAAGCATGGCAAATATTTTTAAGAAGTCGACTTTTATTTTATGTGTACAGTTTGCAGTAATCGAAACCGTTTTGAGCAGGAGCATCTATCGAGGTGCAGAAGCTGACATAAGTATTCACAACGTAACTGTTCAAAATAATCAGTATTGTAAAAGTCAGATTTGGTTAGAGAATGGATCTCGTAATCAACTCAATAGCATACAAGTTGGTTGGGCGGTGAGTAACTATCATACCTTATACAAATCAATGTACAATTAGATGTTGGATTTAAATTATTGAAAAGTTTGCATAAACATAAGTATATTATCTGTTCATCTCACACCTAATTTAAACTTATATTTAGGTGCATCCAAGATTGTATGGAGACAGTTCCACACGATTTACTATATACTGGACTGTAAGTACATAGTATTGTTAAAAAGTTATGTAACATAACATGTTAATAGTTCGTTCTTGATAACACCAATAAAATGGAACAGTCAGTTTGCCTTTAATCCTTTTAATTATTTGCATAATATTCTCCACTTCTTTCTTTTTTATTAGAGAGATGGCTATAAAAAGACGGGATGTTATAACACAATATGTTCGGGCTTTATAATTGTATCACCAAATCCCTCGATTGGAAGCATTTTTAGTAAATCCTCTATCTATGGTGGTGAAACAACCGTTCAGTTCACACCGCAAATTTTTCAAGTAAGCTTTTCTCTCTATATATATAAATAGTTTATTTGACATAAATATTGAGAATCCTACTTTTAAGGCCAAAGTTTCATTTTTTACTTGAAAAATAAATATGTATACATAATATATTTTTGTTGATTATTTTATTTTCTTAATTTTTTTATATAGGATGGTTTTACTGGTAATTGGGCATTAAAAGTAGAAGATGAAATAATCGGATATTGGCCTAAAGAGTTGTTTACACACTTAAAAAAAGGAGCTTCGTTGGTACGATTTGGAGGAAATACATTTGTATCTCCGGATGGATTCAGTCCTCCAATGGGAAATGGACATTTTCCGGTTGTCGACTTTCAAAAGAGTTCAAGTTTCGTTCATGTGAAGGTTATAAATTTGAACTATCAAAGAATTAATATCAATCATCGGAGGATAAAAAGTTATACAGACTCAAAGTGTTTTAGAGTAATGAATTGGGGTTATAGCAAAACAAACGGAGTAGCCTTTTCTTTTGGCGGACCGGGTGGACATTGTGGTATTTGATGATTTTCAATTATTTTTTTCATGGTATTTTTTTATTGAAATATTTGAATTTTAAGGAGTATTTTGCATATTAATTTTAGATTTTATTTGATAGTATTAAAAAAAACATATTGAAATTTCACTCACTCAATCTTATAATGCAATTTTCTTTCGCCTCTTGCAATGCAATTTTAATTTCTATTACATCATATCAAATTTATATCTTACTGAATATCAAATAATAATAAAAACATAATTAGCATAAAACAATTAGCTGTTAAAAAAAGTTTTGATACATGTAAATAGAATAATTGATTGATTGACACTCTTAACTTAATATATTACAATAGTATGTTTTTCTTATTGTTTTTTTGTTAAGGAGAAGGAAGTTATTCTTCTTTTGGTGTTATTCAAGTAGGATTTTAAATACTTTGTTAAAATCCAGTGTTATTTGAAATTAAATAACTTTCTAATTATTGATACATTGTGCCATTTGAAATAAAAATCTAATGGAGTTTTATGAGTAAATTATTAGAAAATTAGAATCAAAATCCAAAGAATATACTGCTAAGAATCCACACAAATGAGTTTTTTTTATAAATAAAACCAAATGTCAAATCTGAAAGATTGTAAAACCTAGATAATTTTCTTTAAATCCATTAGTATATGAAATATATTTTTTTGTAGGTTTTCTATTTTTTGGTTAAGGGAACGAAATTTATTTTACTAACATAGAAAACCAAACTTTATAATAAGATAAACGATAAACCATCTCATTTTCACTTTTTTTTTTGAATATTTCTTTCAAACAAAATTACAAATGCATATTGTTAGAGTTCGAAACTTGATTCAAATCGTATTGAAATACGTTTTATACTTGGTTTCATATTCTTAATCTTTGATATGCTCAAATTTACCGTAGAGCTACTCTCTCAAATTAAGAGATCAACTGTAGTACTTAGGGATCGTATCCACAAGGACTCTAGATCACACAATAGATCTAATAATTTTTTAATTATGCTAAACAGATCTTTTAATTATGCTAAACAGAAATATTAATTTAAATTGCAAGATTAAACAGAAAATAAAAGAGTTGTAAAATTCAGAATCATGATATATCAATCTTATAAACAGAAAAGTTTCACCAAAGCTAAATAAAATCGATAACCTTTATATAGTATAATTTGAATTCTAAAGTAATTTTACTGATATGCATAAACTTCACATTCTTCGGATTACATTACTTATTATTTATTACTTAGAAGTCAGATAAAAGCAGGGAGAGAGTGAGTAAACATTGATCGGGTAAACATCCGTACACCGGACTTATTGTACGACTTACAAACTCTAAACCAAAACAAAATCTTCTCAACGACGGCGTTCTGGTGACCAATGTGGCAAAGCCGGGCTGAAATGTGTTGATACAACCCTTGAGTCAAGCAGCTCTGTGATTGGTGTAAAGCTCACACACCTCGGTACCTTGTACTGATTGATCGATGCACCTCTCGAGATGGCATAGTCCATGAGCTCCTCGAACGTTCCATTCTTCACCACACGTATCTCGAGTGGTCCTATCGACTTATCCGCAACCCGACTTTGTCTATACACAGAGTTCAACGACTCCTCCATTTCCAAGCAGCACTGAGCCATGACCTCGTCACTTGGAGGCTTGGTTTGATCTTTCACTAAAAGCTCCCAGTAGATGACATAATGGCCAGGTATAGTCTTTGTCTCTGCGTAGCTTGTGTACTCGATCACGCGGGTTCCTTTCTCCCCAAGTAACACCGATGCATTCTCAACAGCCCTTTGGAGCTCAGCTTCATCAGTTTTATCCGACTCAATGCTAAGCAAAACGTTCTTCCTCCGCACAAACTTGAACTGTGGAGCGTAATTGTAGAATCCAGTTACCTGAAGGATATCACCAACTCTATAACGGTTAAGCCCAGCATAGGTTGTGATCACAAGCTCGTACTCTTTCCCGACTTCGACATCAGCTAGCTCCACAAGTTCAGATTGTTCTGTTGCCACTTCATGAGGGAGAAACTCGAAGTAGGCCATGTTAGGCATAATGGTGTAAGAAACCTCGGAAGGTTTACATATTGGTTTCATGTTAATCCCGAAGTAACTCTCGGACGAAGCATACATCGTGCAAGCCATAGGTAGACCGCCGCTATAGTACTCAAGCATCGGGATATACTGAGCCATGGCTCCGGTAACAATGACGTCAAGGTACTTGGTGTTAGGCCAAATCTTAGTAATGATACCCTCCCAATTATCTTGACAACAAACCGAAGTTATGAAATCAGCCAATTCTTGGTCAGGTTTGGTCAAGATCTTGGACATGCTCTCTTTGATCGCCGGGTCAGAGATTCTCGAACTTAGGGTTCCGGTTGAGATATCGTCAGCGAGTTCTTTCCAATTGGTTTGAAGGAATCCTATGGCACGGAGGAGACCGGAAGCGAAGACGGCACCGAGACGGAGGACTTCGTGACGCATGAGGAGACCACAAAGCATCTGAGAGTACATGCTTTGGGAGGAGTCGGGACAAAGGATGGCTTCATTAGGGCTCGTGTACACGTTGTACGGATCGTAAGGACGTCTCTTAAATTGTTCGCTTTTGTAATAACTCGTGAGCACTGGGCGTGCCGGTAATCCACCGGGAGTCTTCGATTCAGCCTTCACAAACAAAAAGTATAGAGCCTTGCCTTTGTCTAATCCAGGCACGTAGCTGTAAACAATAAATTACTATTAGTTACCATAATATTTATGTTTCTTTAATAGTTTAGACTGTTAATTTGATTATTGCAAATAAAATGAAGTCACGTTTTAAAGGATGACAAAACAAAAGATCTAAAACAGTCATGAAAAGAGTCAAAGACGTGTTGAATGTCTTAAAACTTAAGTATATAAATAGATAAAATTCTTTAGACTTTAGAGTTCAAAATTAAATTTAGCAGTTAGGGTTTAATAAATATGATATACGGTTTAGACATTCAGATTAAGTTTTCACAGTTTAAATTGTAGTTCGTGGCGTTTAAAAATTAGAATTGGATTAATTTGTTCTTTTTAGACTGTTTTCATACTCTTGGCATGCAGCTATTACCGCAAGATATAAATTAATTGAAAATCAAATAAATAGAAATTTAACTTACAGATTCATCACAGGCATGAGAAGACTGTATAGAAGCTGACGTCGGTCCATGTCTTCGTCAATGGTGGGCATCAACTTCCTTTCACCAGCAGATGTCCCAGAGCTGATTACAAAATTAAAAGATTAATCCATAATTATTAATTAATATATTATATATAACTTAATCTAAGTTTAGAAACACAAAATAATTTACATTTTTGGGTTATGTATAATATACCTTGTTAGGAACTCGGTAATAGGGTGAGATGACAAGATCATAGACCGGTCACCATTGGCTATACGTTGAATCTCTGGTTTAAGGTCATCGTAAGTAACCACCGGAACTTTGCTCTTAAATGTTTTCCTGTCGGTGAATCCCTTTAGGCCGAACCGTTTAAGATACTCAGTCTCCGAGTTACGGCTCAGTATCTCTCTGATGACTTTCTTCTGAACGAAGTCGACGTTACGTGTCATCTCCTCGATGAACCTGAGAGCCTTCACGTCCTTACCGGCCGGTGAGTAGTTCACTGGAGATCGTAGAGCTGAATCAACGGTCATGATTGAAATGTTACGAGTGTTTAGAACGTGTTTTGGTAAGTTGAAAGTATTAGACTTTGTTTTGATGAGGAGATATAAAAAACTCGGCGAGGATGGGGCGGTATTTATAGTGGCAAGAAGGAAAAGGTCACGTCAGCGTAGTTCCATGTTGATATAAATGTGGGCTCGGTTTGTTATGGCTAGACCGAGACAGGGGGACAAGCGGGGACAGTTGACACGTAATATTTGGCTAGTTTGGGCAGACATGTTGGACCCATATGTCTGTGCCACGTTGGTATTTTGCTATGATTGGGCAATTTATTGTCATGACCGTAGCAGCTAGGCGTCAGCCCGTACGTACCACGCGGTTCCCTTTTATTTGGCTTGTGACTCTGCCTGTCGCGGATAGTGACTGTCAATACTGATTAATAGCTTATTCGATTCCCTTATAATCAATTGTAATGACGTCGTCAATTTGACTTATCAAAGATTAAGACTTGATTAGGTTATTTAATATATGCGTGAGGGGATCATGTTGTTGTTTCCGGAGCCAACTAATCCTTAATTTAGTTGTTCTTTCCATGCATTGACTTTGGTCCCTTAGGCTGTAATAAGTAAACATATTATCGGTTAATTTAATTTAAATAATTTTCAGTGAAAAATCAAAAATCCATGAAACTTAACATAACAGAGTGACCGTTTCTAGAATGAAATTATTTTTGATATATAAGTAGGAAAAGTTATTTCAAAGGTCCAAAGTTGATATTATGAGACCTAGAGATAAAAATATCAATCCACTATGACAGTCCCAACTTGTTAATATATTTTTTTACCCACGACTAGATTACCATAAGTTTGTTAATATGTGTGTACACATTGATTTGAATTTTTTTTTTTTTTAGAACAAATCTTCCATAGATTTATTTGATAGACGCTCCCACTTGCATATCTTTTCGATAGGATCATGGAACGTTAATTAGCACAACAAGGAAACCAAAGCAGTCATATACGAAAACAAATTTGAGATTAATGGGATATATATATTCTATATAAACTAATTTTCAAAAGCATAATTTAATGAATTACTGTCGACTAAGAAGTCTAAGTTTCATATGTACGATTCTTTCTTTCTTTTTTTCCAGTTCTTTTTTTAAAATGCAACATGTATGCTCGCGTACTAGTGCACGAGGGTGCAAGAAGAAAAGATTAAAGACGTTAGTCCTATGGATTGCAAAGGTCGTGGTACGACTAGTAGTTGGTACTATTATTTATTGATAATTTAAACTAATTCTCGATTTGGAAGAACTAACTCTAAAGCAATTAAAGACATGCCTGGGACATTTCGTTTTGGTCGTTCGTGCTGTGCGCCTGTGCCTGTACCCACTCCAACTTGCAGTACCATTTAATTCTAGGGTTTTTGCTTTTATTTTTAGTTTTTAATTTTTTACTTTTATCTTTTTTTTTTCTTTTTTTTTCTTTTGGGGACAGCAAGAGGTGAATTATTCATATAACAAAAAAAAGCATTTTACAATGTTTAAATAATTATTCCGATCGCGTAGAAACAACTAAACGTACATACTTTATCCATTTTGCTTTATATGAAAAAATCCACAATTTTATTTGTTTAAGTATGATATTCTTATGCCTTGTAAAAAAAAAAAAGTATGATAGTTTTCATTGCAATACTATAAATTATGTATCAAATATTGTATTTTTTTTATAAAGCATGTATTCGAAGGTTATACTCATGCAGTCAAGCCGATCATTTGACATGTGGGCCTTAAAAGAATATCAATTATTATTGATATATATGATGATAATAAAAAGAGGATATATATTCATGAATATGACCTAATGAAAGAAAGAAGAAAAATTGAGGAAGTGACTGATGGCACGATTCATGTCTTATCTCTTTGATTAGACATTTATGGGAAACATTTGGACCATTTCAATGTTTTCTAAAATGTCAATAATAATCACTATTCCTTAGTATTGCATACGTTAATTTAAATAGTTATTTCTTCCCACTTTCTTGTTATTTCCTTGAGTAGGTATGATATTCGTTTCTAGTTTTCTTGGTCTAGACTAACATATTCCAAGTATCGATAAGGTAGTACACCCAAAATTGAGATCACTTTAGAACAATATAGAGCATTGAGAAAATACAAACAATTAAACTCATTACTCGCAACTAAAATGGTATTATGTGAAATACTAACAATTTAACAGTAGAAGCTTAATTATCAAACCGATCATAAAAAAGTTGTTCCAAAGTCGAAGACGAGATATCTATTACGAGTTGTTAATTGTAACCTTAATTTTATTTCTAACATGAAACCATGGTCACTAATCCAACACAAATTTTCCTTATAATCTTAAGCAAGTTATATAAGTATGTTCCATAAATATAAAGTTATCTTCCATTGGATCACATCCATAAGGAAATAATGAATAGTTGAATGTTTTCCTATTAAGATACTGTAATACAATAGAAGATTGAGAGAGAATTAGTGTAAATTATGGTTTTGTAGACGGATTCAAAATGATAAAACAAACTATGTACCATATGCATACCATTTATACACAAATTAATCGGTAACATAATAATAAAACAAACTATGTACGATATGCATACCATTTATACACAAATTAATTGGTAACAAGCTATATAACCAAGCTACAAGAATGTCTAACCCGATAGTTTTCCTTCTGTTATCGTTTACGGCCATTAAAGGTTTAAAATTACTATACGTTCTGACTATCTTTTTTATATTTCAGATGAAATCCACGTAAAACCTATAGTATTTCACAGAGTTTAGAAGTTTCTATGTCTTTTTTTTGTCAACCACATAATTCAAAAAAAAAGAAGAAGATATTGATTGGTTGTCCAATCTATATGAAAGAGACGATTTTACAACAAGAACAACATCCGCATATATAATTATGGTTGATCCAAGCTAAACAATAACAAACTCAAATATTTAAAGAGATGCAAACAAAACAAAAGGAAAAAGCAAAATTGAGCACGAAATGAACTGATGAACTCGTTCAAAAAATTGGAGAAAATAGACCATTCAAAAAGAACTACAACGTCTTTTGCCTTTCTATTTCATTTGATGATCGGTAAACTTATCTCAGTGTTATTGACATTATTTATTACGTATTAGCTAGAAAAAATAATACTAGTAATAGACTATTAGTACTAAATAGTACTAGACAAGAGCACGTTTAATGTTTGTTGACTTCTTGTCAATAATTGTCTCTAAGACCATTATTGATACTTACAATCTCCGTGCGCAAGACAATGTATGTCAATTATATATGTCAATTTTCAATCTTTCTAGTAGAAATAGATATACGGCCCTGTTTTTAAGTACACTTAAATTTTAGTCTTTCAAAGTTGATAAGTTTTTTTTCTAACACAATGTTTTGGGTGTAAATGGAAAAAAAATTAGAGTAAAAAGTAAAACTAGGAGGGAAAGAAATATCACTCTACCGAAAAATATTTTCCTCATGATCAGTTTAAAAAAACATGAAAAATCTTGTTTTTACTGTTATTCTCCTCATTATCTCTAACCGGTAAAAAAAATATGAACTCGGGTTAAAATTTAATTTACAAAGACAATTATACGTACTTTATATTTATGGAACATACTTGTTCGTGTCCTTTGCCCAAAAAACAAAACAAAATTTTTTTTCATGTCCACGATTTTGGGTAATTAAGGTGAAGCTCTCCATCGATTTCAGTGGTTAAAACTTATTTGGCGACCACTGTTATAGAAGTAAATATGCATGGAGTTAATAAAAAAAAAGTCATCCCTTTGTTTAGAAGCAGTGGAATGAACATCAGACCCTTACCCCTTGCATGCTCTATCGTTTCACTTT
Organism: Camelina sativa; assembly: GCF_000633955.1. Lineage (NCBI taxonomy): Eukaryota > Viridiplantae > Streptophyta > Magnoliopsida > Brassicales > Brassicaceae > Camelina > Camelina sativa. The sequence continues at coordinate 27,185,392 of NC_025691.1, forward strand.
ATTGTGTTTCCGGAACTTGTTTTTTACAAAACAACGAAATTAAATTTATTATTCATGAATTTTCGTGAAATATTCCGTATAAAAGATCGTGAAACATAAATTTCAACCTCTTGGTAGTTCTTCAAGGGCTCCGTCCTAGTCTGCCGATGTTATACGAAGAAACTATTAATCCTAATTTTCATTTATAAACTATATACGAAGAGATATACAAGTTAAAATGCAATCATTACAAAAACATACAAATACACACTTTGTATTGATTTGCTAGTAAGAATTTCCAAGTTTAGGAGAATTTCAATTTCAAAATTTACGATTTCGGGGACCCTTTTTATATTTAAAGACAACTATCGTTTTTAGCTTTGCATATGCAGAAAAAAGACTGAACATTGTAATAGACAAGACAAGACAGAGCATGATGAGTTTATAGGCAAACACTGTCATTGTTCTTTCGTTACTATTGTCTTTCCATTACGGATCTCCTTTTNTTTTTTTTTTTTTTTTCTGGATGTGAACTTTGACGTGTGCTTGCTTTTTTTGTTTTGTTTTGTTTTTTAACCATGTGTGCTTGTGTTAAATAACCAGGAATTCTTATTTTATTCACCATAAACAAACCCGAAACCCTAATTTGGATCAATCGTAAATCACTAACCAGGAATATCAGAAAATTGTTTTTACTTGTGTATATTTTGTCAATGCTAACAAAAACACCCTAATTTGTGGAACTACGTCAATGTTTAAGAGAAAAACATTTAATGTGTCATCGTATTGTTAAAATAAAAATATAATGTGTACATGTTCGTAACTTCGTATTCACAAAAATATAAGTTTATATGTGTCCGTTTTAACGAGAAATAAACTTTTTTGTGGGTTTGTATTAACAAACAAAAACAATGATCGTGTGTTTAAAAAGTCTTTGTACAATGTGTCTGTTTCCTTTTTCTTTTATTTTTGTTTTTGTTCCTGGAGTTGGCCAAATTATCCATCAGCCACTAGTCAAGTTGTCTATGTACATATATTAGCATGTGATGCAATGTTTTTTTTTTCAAAGACGGTTAAATACCAATTCGGAATGCTTAAGCTAAATAACCAATGTTTTTCGAAATAAAAAAATTCTTAGCGATGTTTTTTTAAAAGGATTTAGTAGAGTCGATTTGTTTTTCTATAATGAAATTACAGTAAATTTGTTGTGAAGTAAGAAATTCTTGTGTTTACCAACTTTTGCAGTATTTGATTTGTTTTTAATTTGATTTAGTTTTGGCTTTGTCTAATATAACATTGTCGGTCGGCTACAACACTTGAAGATGTGAGTTATTGCTGTATATATACTAGATATTTTCATTTCCATGAGGACCACGACATATACGTATGCGGTATACCTAACTTTACATTGTAGCACTTCGCAAACACTGAAATACGTATACGAAACCACTTTAAGATAAGGTTGTTCAAGTCTGTGTATTGATTAATAATATGGTCTATCCGCGAAAAGTCCTAACATTGAAAAACATGGTGGTAGGTTTTAATCAAATCATTTAAATTTTAGTTTAAACCGTATTATTTTATACGAGGAGACATTTTTCAATAGGTCCGTGACATGGAATCTATATTCAAATATAATTACATTGCGACAAAATTAATATGAAATGTAGATTGATTTTTTTATTATAGTTTACAAACTTTGATCCATAACAATTATTATTTTTTTTTTTGGTGATGTTTGACTAATACATTACCTGTTTCCATTCAAATAAAAAGAAAAAAAAATTATAATTATATACGTGCAAAATATGATGACCTACCATTTGCTAGCAAAAAAAAATAGGCAGGAAAAATGTTATACAAACATTTTCTTATTTTATTAACGAAAAATGGGATTTATGTACTCAAATGCTGAAACAAAATCATTTAAAATTTAATAGTTATTACAAAAAGTTTTAAAATCACCATTGACTTAATGGCCATTTAATATTTTTTATAATCACCATATGTACATGTGTAGGTTTGAGAAATGTAAATAAAAATCCAGCTATAACTTTGTATTATTACTTTTTTGCTCTAACTAATTTACTGCCTTTCTCATGTGCTCTAGTAATTTTATTTGTTATGCCTCAAACTAAAATTTGTATTGGAAAGATTTGTAATTATTGTGTATACGATATAACAATTAGTAGAATAATAAAAGTATAGATTGAGTTCGGTGAATATTACGGCTGAATTTGGCAGACGCATTTCTGTTGAGTCGTTTTCGTTGTCGGGAGGAAATGACCCGATAACAATGATGCCTCTACATATACTATTTATCAGAGACGTCTTGTTTCAGTGTTCAATTATTTGTTGTTCACTTATTCTACACGTGTGTTTATGTTTCTACACATGTGTGTTTAATGTACACTCGTTCTTCTTAGTTTCAACTCCATCAAGTGAGAGTAACTTATATCTATAATAGTGTATTTTAAATCGAGATTGACATTTATGCCGCGGTTCAGGACCTAAACTCTTACAAAGACCATACTATTCGATTACGAATGCATTAAAAAAAAATAGAGAGAGGATAAATGTTTAGAGAAGTTGATCGAAACGTCACATGGCTATGGTTGGAAAGGGACACAGAGATTATGCGTAGCTTTTAGCTTTGGATTCAAAACGCAATTAATATGTTCCTTCGTATTGCAATATTGCTCACTTTTTTCTTTCACTTCTTTTCTCTCCTTTTATAGGTTTTCTCTGTCTTTTCATTTTTCATTTCTTTTTTAAAATAAAATCTTACTTAATCAACTTGATTAAATATTTCTTTTTTCTTTGAACCCTATGTCACAAACAAATATTTGTACTCTTACACCGAAATTGAAACAAAACATACATATCTAAAACATCATATAAAATATAATGGAAGTAATGAAGTATATACTATCTCCGTTTCAAAATATAAGATGTTTTAGAAAAGTTTTTTGTTTCATAATATAAGATGTTTTCAAATTTCTATACAACTTTTAGATTAATTTAATATTTTATATTATGCAGTATTGTTTCTGATTGGTTGAACTTGTTAAAAAACTTTAATTAAAACATCAAATATTTTGAAGGAGTACATAATATATATGTTGATTTTTTTTTGAATAAATAAGGAATGCCTTTTTGACAAAAAAAAAAAAAAAAAAAAAAAAAAAAAAAAAAAAAAAAAAAAAAAANAGGATAAGGAATGCCTAATCTGAGTAATCCAAAAACCGTAATGGGAGTTATATTTTTCTTTTTCGAATCTGAGAAAAAAGTAAAAAACTTGATAAATTCGAATTAAACCCCAAACCCCCTAATGAACTGTAATACTATAACATGAACTCTATTGAGACACGTACGGGCTTCAATTTTCTTCCCTGGGCCGAAAATAAGCTAATATAACATCGTCTTCAAGAGCAAACCTATAAAAGGCTTATTTATTAGAAACAGAAATAAGAAAAAAAATGTTGAATACTTGAATTGAATTGGCCTGTTTCGGCGGGTGTTGCGTTTTCTGTTTCAAGATTATTTATTTTTTTCCATTTCTTGATAAAAGTCTTTTTTTTTTCTCTTTTTTTCCATATCTTCTTAGAAAGTGTTCCTTTGATCTTTCTTATTTTGTTGATTGTAGATATCTTCTTTTGCTTTCACTAGTACATTAAGAATGCACCGTTTTATAAAACGTTGTATCGGTAACCAATCCAAGAAGATCAAAGCAACTAAGTAATAAAAACTCTTACAAAATCAATTTGCTTAATTCTCACAAGCAGTACTAGCTAGTTATATTATCCAGAACATCTCGTAAGTTGGTTGAAAAACGGGCGGTACCAACCAAACGTTTTTAAGTTGTTGTTTGCATTGTTGAATTTTTTATTGTTGGTATGTGGTGCCAAAAAAATTTCAGACCCGTCGTCACTGACCAGTGACCAGACGACGGGACTACACGGTGATAGACGACAAATGTTATAAATAAAAGTTTATTTTGATTGGTTTCTTGGTTAGAGATTTCAGCTGGGTCCTTTGTATTAATTGGGACAAATATGTCGTCACATGCAGTTGGTTTCCAAATTAGGCTCAACATTACTAGATACCAAATAAAACAAAATGGTTCAATAATAACCAGAGATAAAAGTAAGATATTATCTCATTTCGTTACCCGATCGACAGAGACACATCACCAGTTTCAGTGATATTAATTATACATTATCTTATATTACTAGGAACAAAATCAAGTTCTCTCAAAAGAAGAAGAAAAATAAGAAGAAGAAATACTTTATCAATTCTCTCTAATGGCTTTGATAACCTTACTTGAAGCCTCAATTTATTTCCTTTTTTTCTCCTTCATTTCCGGATATTTCTTGATTAGCAAGAAACCTCACCGTTCCTTTATGACGGACTGGCCGATAGTGGGTATGCTTCCGGGTTTACTCGTCGAGATCCCTCGTATTTACGACTATTTAACCGAGCTTCTCGAGGCTTCAAACTTAACTTATCCTTTCAAAGGCCCGTGCTCTGGGGGACTCGACATGTTGGTCACCATTGATCCGGCCAATATCCATTACATCATGAGCTCAAACTTCGCGAATTACCCAAAAGGATCCGAGTTCAGGAAGCTATTCGATGTTTTGGGGGATGGGATTTTCAACGCGGATTCAGAGTTATGGAAAGATCTGAGGAAATCAGCTGAAGGCATGATGAGTCATCCAGATTTTCAAAGGTTTACGGTAAGAACAAGCATGAGTAAGCTAGAGAAAGGGCTTGTCCCACTTCTTGATTGCGTTGCTCAGAAGAAACTCGTCGTTGACTTACAAGATGTGTTCCAAAGATTTACTTTCGACAATTCGTTTGTTTTAGCAACCGGGGTTGATCCAGGTTGTCTCTCCACTGAAATGCCAAAAATCGAGTTTGCTAGAGCTTTAGACGAAGCAGAGGAAGCGATCTTCTTCAGACATGTCAAGCCCGAGATGGTTTGGAAGATGCAAAGATGGATTGGGTTTGGAGATGAGTTGAAGATGACAAAAGCTCACTCGACTTTTGACCGAGTTTGCTCTAAGTGCATAGCTTCCAAGAGAGATGAAATATCCCGTGGGGTTATTAACACTGACTCTTCTTCTAAAGATTTGTTGATGTCTTACATGAACGTGGATACAAGCAAGTACAAGTTGTTGAATCCTAGTGATGATAAGTTCCTTAGAGATATGATTTTAAGCTTCATGTTAGCTGGTAGAGACACCACTGGGTCTGCTCTCACTTGGTTCTTCTGGCTTCTCTCCAAGAACCCAGAAGTGATAACCAAGATTCGTCAAGAAATCAACACAAAACTGTCTCCAAGAACCAGTGGTTCTGACTTTGATTCATTCAATCCTCAGGAGCTAAACAAGTTGGTGTATTTACATGGCGCGTTGTGTGAATCCCTCAGGCTATATCCACCTGTTCCATTTCAGCACAAGTCTCCTACAAAACCTGACGTACTTCCGAGCGGACACAAGGTCGACGCGAGTTCAAAGATTGTGTTCTGTCTTTACTCATTAGGGAGAATGGAATCAGTTTGGGGTGAAGATGCATCGGAATTTAAACCGGAGAGATGGGTTTCGGAGAGTGGAAGGTTGATTCATGTGCCTTCTTTTAAGTTCTTATCATTCAATGCCGGTCCAANAATATCCATTACATCATGAGCTCAAACTTCGCGAATTACCCAAAAGGATCCGAGTTCAGGAAGCTATTCGATGTTTTGGGGGATGGGATTTTCAACGCGGATTCAGAGTTATGGAAAGATCTGAGGAAATCAGCTGAAGGCATGATGAGTCATCCAGATTTTCAAAGGTTTACGGTAAGAACAAGCATGAGTAAGCTAGAGAAAGGGCTTGTCCCACTTCTTGATTGCGTTGCTCAGAAGAAACTCGTCGTTGACTTACAAGATGTGTTCCAAAGATTTACTTTCGACAATTCGTTTGTTTTAGCAACCGGGGTTGATCCAGGTTGTCTCTCCACTGAAATGCCAAAAATCGAGTTTGCTAGAGCTTTAGACGAAGCAGAGGAAGCGATCTTCTTCAGACATGTCAAGCCCGAGATGGTTTGGAAGATGCAAAGATGGATTGGGTTTGGAGATGAGTTGAAGATGACAAAAGCTCACTCGACTTTTGACCGAGTTTGCTCTAAGTGCATAGCTTC
>NC_025691.1:27198716-27233459 GCF_000633955.1 Camelina sativa
GAGCTAAACAAGTTGGTGTATTTACATGGCGCGTTGTGTGAATCCCTCAGGCTATATCCACCTGTTCCATTTCAGCACAAGTCTCCTACAAAACCTGACGTACTTCCGAGCGGACACAAGGTCGACGCGAGTTCAAAGATTGTGTTCTGTCTTTACTCATTAGGGAGAATGGAATCAGTTTGGGGTGAAGATGCATCGGAATTTAAACCGGAGAGATGGGTTTCGGAGAGTGGAAGGTTGATTCATGTGCCTTCTTTTAAGTTCTTATCATTCAATGCCGGTCCAAGGACTTGTTTGGGAAAAGAAGTGGCTATGACACAAATGAAGACAGTGGCTGTGAAAATGATACAAAACTATGAGATAGAAGTTGTCGAAGGACACAAGATCGAGCCAGTTCCTTCTATTATTCTTCACATGAAGCATGGTCTCAAAGTTACAGTCACTAAGATATGTAATGTTGTCTGAATATACTATGCTATGCTTTTGTAAAATACTAGATTTAAGATGGTTAATGTTTTGTATAATAAAATTAGTATTTAGTTCTTGATTAGAGGCATATTTATCATGATTGTTTTTTTTTTTTTTGGGTAATTTTGTTACTTCAACTTTAAACTTCAAAACTAGGATGGAGAATTCGGACATATTTACACGAATTCACAACAACAACAACAAAAAAAACTCAATAAAAAGTTTTATATCTTTTACATCATCTTAGCCATTTGTAAACTGCCACATGGGTTTATGATATCCAGATATAAAAGCTGATATGATTCTTTACCAGTTTCCAATATATTTTCCATCTATAATATTTTTTTGGAAAACAGAAATTATGTATTAGTCACTGAAAAGTAATGAATAAATTAGAAATTAAAACTAAATTAGAAATAAGAACCAAATAAATAGAAAATTATATACTAAATTTTCATTTCTTAATTATATGCGGATTAGTCACCACGTGCATGCATATGAGACAATACGAACGTATATACAACAATGTGACGTGTAGGATAAAACCTTATTATATAACTTTAGCCCCAATGTTTAATTCAACACATTGACAAGAACCAAAAACAACAAGACGAGAAAAACAAAGGAACCAAAATTCTAAGATCGATGGAATATATTTTGCCAATCTTATCTTTCTTCTTCTTCTTGTTCATTCTATTGCTAAAACGTTTGATTGGTAAGTGGCCAAGTAAGTTTAACCTACCTCCAAGTCCGGCATGGTCACTGCCGGTGATTGGACACCTTCACCTCCTCAAACCACCACTACACCGCACATTGCACTCCCTTTCCCAATCCCTCGGTGGAGCTCCAATATTCCGCCTTCGTCTTGGCAACCGTGTTGCTATTGTGGTCTCCTCCCTCTCCGTCGCTGAAGAATGTTTTACCACAAACGACGTTGTTTTGGCTGATCGACCGAAATTTACATTCGGGAGACTCGTTGAGTACAATTGCACCACAATGGCCACTACATCTTATGGTGATCACTGGCGGAATCTGCGCCGTATAGGGGCCATCGAGATCTTCTCATCTCATAGACTCGATAGCTTTTTACGCATCCGTAAAGACGAGATCCAGCACTTGATATTGTGTCTCTCCAAAAACTCACAATATGTAAGTGCAATTTACCGAATAAAAATATATATTATAATACTTAGCGATGTAACAATCTTAAACAATTTTTTTTTATGCCTAACCATATGTTTCTGTGATAACTATTCAGGAGTTTGCAAAGGTGGAGTTGAGATCATTGTTTGGGAATTTCAATATCAATAACATCCTCAGGATGATAGCCGGAAAACGATTCTACGGAGATGGAACTGAGCACGATGACGATGCAAAACGCATGAGGCTGCTGCTTGACGAGGCGGTATCTAGTGCTGGATTCGGACATGCTTCCGACTATATTCCGTTCCTGCGTTGGTTTACACATTATGAGAAACGGGTCAAGAAATTGGCAGTTCGGATCGATGAGTTTCTTCAAGGACTAGTAGATGAGAAACGCGCACAAAAAGAAAAGGGTAACACTATGATTGATCACTTGCTTTCTCTCCAAGAAACACAACCTGATTATTACACGGATGTCACCCTCAAAGGACTCGTAGTTGTAAGTACTGACGAATCTATCTAATACTCCATCCGTTTCATAATATATGATGTTTAGAGAAGTATTTTTGTTTCATAATATAGGATGTTTAGAGAAGAATTTTTGTTTCATAATATAGGATGTTTCCAACTTTCTATGCAACTTTTAGATTAAATTTATATTTTATATTATGTAAATTTGTTTACGATTGGTTAAACTTTTTAAAAGTAATTATTTCTTAATATGCGTGTTTTCACTAAAACATCTTATATTTTGAAACGGAGGGAGTATCATAAAAAACACTAATTACAAGTTTATACAATGACTAATTTTTTATTTTTTTAATAGGTTATGATATTCGCCGGAAATGTAACGTTAACAAGAACGTTGGAATGGGCGATGTTGAATTTGTTGAACCATCCAGAAGTATTAAAGAAAGCAAGGATTGAAATCGATACGAAAATTGGTTTAGACCGGTTGATAGATGAATCTGATACTAAAAATCTACCATACCTCCAATGCATTGTGGCAGAGATTTTTCGACTTTACCCGGCAGCTCCATTACTTGCTCCACATAGGGCAACAGATGATTGTGTGGTTGGGGGTTACGACTTCCCACGTGGCACAACATTAATCGTGAACGCGTGTGCCATTCACCGAGACCCGGAGATATGGGAAGAGCCAGAAAAGTTCAAGCCAGAGCGGTTTGAGAAAGAAGGGGAAGATAAAAAGTTGATGCCATTTGGGATGGGGCGGCGAGCTTGTCCCGGGTCAGGGCTAGCTCAGCGTGTTGTGAGTTTGGCTCTCGGATCAATGATTCAGTGTTTTGAATGGGAGAGAGTTGGAGAAGAATTTGTGGGCATTAGTGAAGCAACCACAATGCGTCCAGCGACACCGTTGCAAGCCATGTGTAGAGCTCGTCCCATAGTCCATAAAATTCTCAATGATTTTGCTTGAGATGTAACTCACATTTATTTGTTTCATATTTTTTTGTGTTGCTTAATTCCCATAACTTACCTAAATTCTCGTACTCAATAACGCCACTTGCCCTGGCGGCTGGCGGATCCGAATTTATTATTAGTGTTGATTTATTACTACACATGTTCAATAGTAATTATTTGCATGAGACGTCGTTCCGAAAAATATCTTTAATGACGAGTGGTGATGAACTGATGATAACACCAAAATTTGAACTTCTTCGTTTCATCAGCATGCTCCACGTAAACTCTCACTAACATTATAGTAGTGCTGCCACTTTATCATTACATGGGTTTAAGCCTTGACAATATAAGTGTGTCGGAAGAAAAAGTATAACTATAGGAACTTATTCAAATATCCTAATATTCTCAGAAATGAAAAATATAATGTTTTATACATATTCTACCCAAAAAAAATGAGTAGTATAAAATTGTTATTTGAGAATGAATTATTTGTTTGTGTGATTATTATAATCAGGGGTTTGCCAAGCTGGAGATGAGACATATGGTTCTTGAGTTGACTATCAATATTCAATAACATTTTTAGAACGTTTGAAACGTGTTCTTTAAATTTCCAAATTATTCATCACATTAGAGTTATCAATAAAGTCGATGAACTAATCATATGAAAGCAGTTTGAACAAAAAAAAGATTAATATGTAAAAAAAAAAAAAAAATCAAACAGACAGACATATAAGTATATAACTACATAAAAATTTAATATTTCGAATGTTTTTAAAAAAAAAACTCAGAAATATAGACTGACCGTTTACTACGTCAGTTTTGGAGAGCCTTATTAGGTGAAAAGATTAGAGAGTGATTGTTTCACGATGACAAAAGACGATGACTTGAAAAGTCAACTCAAGTCTTCTCTCTTTTTCCCACACCAATGATTTCAATTCTCTATCTCTCTCCTTCAATCTCATCTTCTTCCTCAATTCCTCTTCACATAGATCACCACACATGTTTCTTCATCCATTGACCTCAAATACTTGACTTTTCTCGCTCGCTCTTCCTCTCCATCGAAGCTATGCAGAATCTCTGTTTTCGAGACTCTGTTTCTCTCTTTCTAATGATTATGGTTACTGTTCTTGTTCTTCCTCATCTCACTCTTTCTGATACTTCCGACTATTCTCGTCCGGAGAAGTTTTACGTCAACTGTGGCTCGGATTCTAATGCTGACTATGGTGGCCGGACCTTCGTCGGAGATATGAACTCTAGTAACAACTCTGTTTCCTTGATCGGCAAAGGAACTGAAGTTCTCGACGACCAATCGTCCGTTGCGCCACTAATCTACCGGACGGTTAGGATATTCAGACGCCCTTCTTCTTACAAGTTCCAACTCGATCCTGTTGGTCTACACTTTGTGCGTCTCCATTTCTCTGCTGTGTTCTCTAGGGAAGATCTTTTAAAAACCCGTTTCACTGTCTCTGCTACTTCTGGTTCTAATCAACACTTCAAAAGTTTCTCGCTTCAGAATATCACTAACACCCCACGAGTTGAAGAGTTTCTCCTGATGATCAACTCGCCAGAATTAGAAATTCTATTTGTGCCCGAGCCTTCCTCTTTAGCTCTTGTCAACGCCATCGAAGTGTTCTCTGCTCGTAATGACCTCGAAATCCCGACAAAAATCGACAAGAATCTGCATACAATTTATAGATTAAACGTAGGAGGCATGAAAATCACACCGGGAAACGACACCTTGGGGCGAACTTGGTCGCTAGACGATGACTTTCTCTTCCGGAAAGATTCTGCGAGGAACATTAACTCGACACAAAAGCCTAACTATCAGCCAGGGTCAGTTGCAGCCACGGACCTCACTGCTCCTGATTTCGTCTACCAGACAGCTAAAGCAATGAACCGTAGCTCGAGTGTGCCGGTCGGGATGTTGATGGATGTTACTTGGTCGCTTAAGGTCAAAAGTAACTATAGACACTTCATCAGGGTTCATTTCTGTGATATTTTGAGCAACTTCCCAACCATTGACTCCGATTTCTTTCTCTATGTGAACGGGCATCAGCGAGTAGATGTAAAGCCTTCAGGGTATGATAGACCGGTGACTCCATTTTATATCGATGTCGAGACAGTCTCTGATGGTTCTGGACTCTTGAATGTTAGTATAGGTACTAAGGAAGCCGATAAGGATGCTGGTTTTCTTAATGGTTTGGAGGTGATGGAGTTTTTGAGTAACTCTGGTTCTAATTCTTCAGACGGAAACAGTTCCCTGGTTCCCATCATCGCTGGTTGTGCTGCTGCCGCTGCATTGGTTCTGGTCTTGAGTTTGTTGGTTATAGTATTCTTGAAGCGAAGGAGACCAAAGAAGACAAAACCAGACGTTGATGCCACTGTGTGGTCTCCGTTACCATTGTACAGAGGTGGTAGTTCAGACAATAGACCAATCTCTCATAACAACAACTCGCCATTACGCAACCTAAACTTAGGCTTGACGATTCCCTTCACAGACATCCTGAGAGCAACAAACAATTTCAACGAGCAGTTGTTGATCGGGAAAGGCGGGTTTGGAGACGTTTACAAAGCTATCCTTCCGGACGGCAGCAAAGCCGCGATCAAAAGAGGCAAGACAGGTTCAGGACAAGGGATCCTAGAGTTTCAAACAGAGATCCAAGTCCTATCAAGAATCCGCCACAAACATTTAGTATCTCTAACGGGTTACTGCGAAGAGAACTCGGAGATGATCCTTGTCTACGAGTTTATGGAGAAAGGTACGCTTAAAGACCATCTATACGACTCGAAACTGCCTCCATTGACATGGAAACAAAGACTAGAAATCTGCATTGGAGCAGCAAGAGGATTGCATTACCTCCACAGTGGAGCAGAAGGAGCAATCATACACAGAGACGTCAAATCAACGAACATACTACTAGACGAGAACACTATAGCCAAAGTTGCGGATTTCGGATTATCGAAACTAACGATTCGCAATCAAGATCAAACACATATCAGCACAAACATCAAAGGAACGTTTGGTTACCTCGATCCTGAGTATCTCTCAACACACATCTTAACTGAGAAATCAGATGTATACGCCTTCGGTGTCGTCCTCCTCGAGGTCCTTTGCGCGAGACCAGCTCTGGATCGTTATCTTCCTCACGAAGAAGTGAATTTAGCGGAGTGGGCGTTGTACTGCAAATCCAACGGAGAAATCGAAGAGATCGTAGATCCGAGATTGTTAGGTCAAATCGAGACGAACTCTCTGGTGAAATTCATGGAGATCGCTGAGAAATGTTTGAGAGAGTACGGAGATGAGAGGCCGAGTATGGCGGATGTGATTTGGGATCTTGAGTATGTTCTTCAGCTTCAGGCGGTGACGGTTCGTAGAGGGGTTCATGAAGAAGATGATAGCACGGCGATTGTCTCCGGTGGTTCGTTGGTGGTTCCGAGGTTGATGGTGAGTGACTCGTTTAGCACGAACTCGTTTGTGCAGAACGGTGATGTGTCGAATAACAGATTTGGTGGGATTACGGATTCATCCGAGACTCGAGTTTTCTCACAGTTGAAGATCTCTGAAGCAAGATGACGTCATCATTTTTAAATTTCTTCAAATGTGATTATTAAACCGTGTTGTTAATATGTGGACCAGTTTGATATGGACTGACCAAGTAACTATGTCAACTATGGAGATTGATGTCTCTTATTGTTCCCACCAATGATTTCAATTCTCTATCCCTTCCTTCAATGGCATCTTCTTCCTCAATCCTCTTCACATAAACCACAAAATGCTGCTTAATCCATTGAACCTCCAATAGACTTGACTTTCACTATTTACTCTCTGTCTCTCCCGTCTAAGCTATGAACAATCTCTGTTTTCAAGACGTTGTCTCTCTCTTTGTCATGATGGTGGTTACTGTTCTTCTTCCTCACCTCACTCTTTTTGCTTCATCTACATATTCTCGTCCAGAGAAGTTTTACGTCAACTGTGGGTCGCATTCTAATGTCACTTATGGTGGTCGCACTTTCGTCGGAGATATGACCTCTGGGGGTAACTATGTTTTCTTCACCAGTGAAGGAACTGAAACCAGCAACCAATCTGGATCGTACACTGAGACAGGGATCTATCAGACGGTTAGAATATTCAAATACCCTTCTTCTTACAAGTTCCAACTCGATTCTGTTGGTCAACACTTTGTGCGTCTCCATTTCTGTGCTGTCTCTTCCCGGACAGAGCTTTTAACTGCGAGTTTCACTGTCTCTGCTACTTCTGGTTCTAATCATCACTTGAAAAGCTTCTCGGTTCGAAATTTCACTGAGACCCCACGAGTTGAGGAGTTTCTCTTGATGATTGACTCACCGGAATTCGAAATTCGATTTGTCCCCGATCGTTACTCTTTGGCTCTCGTCAACGCCATAGAAGTGTTCTCTGCTCCTAATGACCTTAAAATTCATTCAGATTCAGACAAGAATCTGCACACAATTTACAGATTAAACATAGGAGGCGAGAGAATCACACCAGAAAACGATACCTTGGGACGAACTTGGTCGCTAGACGATGACTTTCTCTACCGAAAAGATTTCGTGGGAAACATTTCATCAACACAAAAGCCTAAATACGAGCCAGGGTCAGCGACACAATTCACTGCTCCTGATTTTGTTTACCTGACGGCTAAAACAATGAACTTTAGCGCGATTTCCATTATGAAGGGGACATTAAAAGCTACTTGGTCGTTTAAGGTCAAATGTAACTATAGACACTTCATCAGGATTCACTTATGTGATATTTTGAGCAAGACAGAAAACCCTAACACAAATGTTTATCTCTATGTAAACGGTCATTGGCGAATAGATGTAACGCTTTCCGATCACCTTAGGTTGGTGACTCCGTTTTATATCGATGTTGTGAATGTATCTGATGGTTCTGGACTCTTGAATGTTAGTCTAGGTACTAAAGATGAACTCGATAGAAAAGCTGGTTTCCTCAATGGTGTAGAGGTGATGGAGTTTTTGAAAAACTCTGATTCTTTAGATGGAAGTAGTTCCCAGGTCTACATCATCGTTGTTGCTGTTGCATTGTTTCTGGTCTTGGGTTTGTTGTTTATAATATTACTGAAGCGGAGGCAATCAAAGAAGAAGAAATCAGACGTTGAAGTTGAAGTGACTGTATGGTCTCCTTTGCCATTGTACAGAGGAAGTGGGAGCACCGGCAATCGACCTTTCTATTCGGACAACAGTACACCACAAGCCAACCACCTACAGTTAGGCTTGAAGATACCCATGAGAGACATTTTGAGAGCTACAAACAACTTCGACGAGCAGCGGTTGATCGGGAAAGGCGGGTTTGGAGATGTTTACAAAGCCATTCTTCCAGATGGAAGCAAAGTTGCAATCAAGAGAGGAAAGGTCGGTTCAGGACAAGGGGTCACAGAGTTTCAAACAGAGATTCAAGTCCTCACAAGAATCTGGCACAAGCACCTCGTATCTCTAACTGGATACTGCAAAGAGAAGTCAGAAATGATCCTTGTCTACGAGTTTATGGAGAAAGGTACGCTAAAAGAGCATTTATACGGCTCAGATTTGCCTTCATTGTCATGGAAACAGAGACTAGAGATTTGCGTTGGAGCAGCCATAGGATTGCATTATCTCCACAGTGACTTAGACAGAGCAGTCATTCACAGCGATATCAAATCCACAAACATACTACTAGACGAGAACAACGTAGCCAAAGTTTCTGATTTCGGGATATCAAAACTGGTCGTTCGTAATCAAGATCCGATCAGTATTAGCACTAACATCAAAGGAACGTTTGGTTACCTCGATCCTGAGTATGCACTGACACGAATCTTAACGGAGAAATCGGATGTGTACTCGTTCGGAGTTGTTCTTCTCGAGGTCTTGTGCGCGAGACCAGCTCTCGACCATAACCTTCCCGACGAGGAAGTGAACCTCGCTGAGTGGGCGATGTCCTGCAAATCAAAAGGTGTGATCGATAAGATCGTAGATCCGAGATTGACAGATCAAATCGAGCCTAATTCTTTAAAGAAATTCATGGAAATCGCCGAGAAGTGTTTGAAAGAGTACGGAGATGAGAGGCCGAGCATGGCGGATGTGATCTGGGATCTGAAATACGTTCTCCATCTTCAGATGATTCACGAAGATAGCACCGTAACGATCTCCAGCTTTGGAGACGAAGGCTCGTTGGTGAATCCCGAAGCTAACGGTGAGTGATTCGTTAAGCAAATTAGCAATTGAAGAACCCTAATTCCCCAGAATTGTGCATTTTGCAAAGCGTCTGGTTTATTTTTTTTTATAATAGAAATCCGGTTATATCCGGTTTAAATATGATGATTTTAAAACATATGCAAATTAAAATCCGGTTATTGCCGGTTTAAAGATAAAAATCATAAAAGCAAGTAAATAAAAATCCGGTTATCGAAGAAACAAGTCAAGTAACAATTGTGATGTCATTGATGAACAAATCCAGATTCTGAGCTGAGGAACCACCCGACGCCATCGCCGATATTGCTGCTTGTTTCAATTCCGCCGCTCTCTTCCTCATATCCACGGCGATGGGACCTTCCGTCACAGCCTCAATGCATCTCTCAACCTCAGCAACCTTAAGCTCTCCGTCGACGACATCATTCCTCATCCTTACTCCGATTCCATACACATCTACAAGCAATCTCGCATCAAGCGGCTGATCAATCCAATTCGGATACGCCACCACCGGAACACCGGTCACCAACGTCTCGATCGTCGAGTTCCATCCACAATGCGTGACGAAGCAAGAGATAGCCTCGTGGCTCAGTATCCTCTCTTGTTGACCCCAGTCAATAACAACTCCTTTACCTTGTTTCACCATCTCCTGCAAAACTTGAACGTTCTGAGCCTGCTCCTTGGGCCGTATCACCCATAAAAACGGAACTCCTCTGTTTTTCAAAGCTGTAGCTATGGTCTCGATTTGATTCTCTGACGATTTGAGTATGCTTCCGAAAGATATGTACACCACTGAAGACCTAACTTGCTTGTCAAGCCACTCCATGCAATGATCTTCTGATTTCCACATATCTAGGTTTTTCCCATCATCTAGGGTTTTGTCTTCACCAGCTCCCAACAGAAATGGAGAAACCAGAGGACCAATTGGGATAACAGGTTTTAAATTGAACATCGATTCGATTATATCAGATTCGAGTTGGTAAAATGAATTAGCCAAAACCCATTTCACATCTTTCAAGCAATCTACGAATTCCGCCATTAGCTGATTGAAGTGAGCACCTTCAGAAGGTAACATGAAGGAAGGGAGATCTCGGACTTCTAATAACGGTAAGGCTGGTAACTTCACGGTTTGATTAGGATCTTTGAGATTGGGGAAAGGGTTTGTCTTCATGTAGTAACGGTAATAAACCGAGAAAACAGCACAAGCTTCGATCCAGAGGATTGCACAAGGAATTTTATGAGCAGCTGCAACAATTGGAACCCATGGAGTAAACGGCACAGAGATAATGCAAGCAAAACTCTTTTCTTCAATGATTTTCGACAAATTCTTGGGTCCGAATTTTCTCAATGACTCTGCGAGCGGTTCGGGGTCTCTTGGATCATCTTTAGGCCGACCATCGGAGAAGAACACAAGGTCCACGAGGCTATGAGATTCGTCGGTGGATGAGAGACGGTCACAGGCTTGTTCAGTGGTGGCGAGAGTGAAATGTAGGTTGGTTCGTGCAAGATGTTTGGCGAATTTGAGCATCGGATTGAGGTGACCTTGGAATGGTAATGCTACCATTAGAACACGAGTCTCTTGAACATCTATACTTCCCATTATTACGTATAATAGTCTCTTGAGTTTCGTTTGAAATTGTGATAGTTCTCATATTAGTGGTATATATATATCAATGGTTGTTCAACGTGAGATTTTGGTAATAAAATATTCTTGCTAACCAAAGAAATGTTGGTCAACAAATTTAAGGGGCATTTAAAGGGATGTATTCAACTTTACATTTTAAGTAATCATTAATTTTAAAAAGTTTCATGAAATCCATTGTTATTGAACTAATTATGATTTAAAAATTTATCTAAATTCACTGTTATTCAAAATAATTTATGGATTTGAATTTTAACAATTTTTAGGGTTTTTGGAAGATTTGAAAGGAATTCTTTAGTTAAAAATACAAAAATCAAAATCTCATGTTTTAGGTAGGATTTCAACTTTTTTTTTACAATAAATCATATCAACTTCCTTAAGATCATCAAAAACATTTATAATCTCATAAAAACTAAAATCTTTTGGAATATTAGATTGAATACAGGTCAATTTAATTATGATTCTCTTAAGAATAAAACTGTTGACACTAATTAATTTTGAGAGACTTTATCAATCATTTAGATGAGTTTGGTTCTTTGTATCTAGACAACTTGGGCATGAATCCATAAATTCTTGAGAGTCTCTTTTGGATATACAAATTTGATGACCCTGTCACAAAGCAACTAGAGTCAGGTGGTTGTGATATCACTAATGAACGACTCCAAATTCCGAACCGAAGATCCGCCAGGTGCTAATGCTGATCTCGCGACATCCTTCAACTCAGCCACTCTCCTCCTCATATCTGCGGCATCAGGTCCCTCTGTCACGGCCTCCATGCATCTTTCTACCTCCTCTACCTTTAGCTCACCATCAACAGCGTCATTCCTCATCCTTACTCCGATTCCAAACACATCAACCAGCAACCACGCGTCAATGGGCTGATCAGACCAGCTCGGGTACGCCACCACCGGAACACCAGTCACTACCGTCTCGATCGTTGAGTTCCATCCACAATGCGTGACGAAGCAAGAGATTGCCTTGTGGATCAATATCCTCTCTTGTTGACACCAATCAATAACGACGCCTTGTCCTTCTTTCACCATCTCCTTCAAAAGGTGGACGTTTTGGGCTTTCTCCTTTGGTCTTATCACCCAGAGAAATCGAACTTCTCTGTTCTTCAGGG
The DNA here is from genome assembly GCF_000633955.1 of Camelina sativa. Lineage (NCBI taxonomy): Eukaryota > Viridiplantae > Streptophyta > Magnoliopsida > Brassicales > Brassicaceae > Camelina > Camelina sativa. Next base: position 27,210,716 of record NC_025691.1, read on the forward strand.
CCTTGGATATGGTCTCGACCTGATTCTCCGATGATTCGAGCACGCTTCCGAAAGATATGTACACAACCGAAGACCTAGCTTGCTTGTCAAGCCAATCCATACAACAACCATCAGATTCCCACAAATCTAGGTTTTTACCATCTAGGGTTTCGTCCTCATCGGCTCCCAACAGGAATGGAGAAACAAGAGGACCAATCGGGATTACGGGTTTCAAATCCGACATAGATTCGATTATCTCTGGTTCAAGTTCATAGAACGAATTAACCAAAACCCATTTCACATACCTCAAGCAATCTGCAAAATCCGCCATTAGCTGATTGAAGTGAGCACCATCAGAAGGTAACATAAACGTTGGAAGATCTCGAACTTGCAGCGATGGTAAAGCTGGTAACTCCACTGTTTGATTCAGATCTTCAAGATTGGGGAAAGAGTCTGTCTTCATGTAGTAACGGTAATAAACCGAGTAAGCTNATATGGTCTCGACCTGATTCTCCGATGATTCGAGCACGCTTCCGAAAGATATGTACACAACCGAAGACCTAGCTTGCTTGTCAAGCCAATCCATACAACAACCATCAGATTCCCACAAATCTAGGTTTTTACCATCTAGGGTTTCGTCCTCATCGGCTCCCAACAGGAATGGAGAAACAAGAGGACCAATCGGGATTACGGGTTTCAAATCCGACATAGATTCGATTATCTCTGGTTCAAGTTCATAGAACGAATTAACCAAAACCCATTTCACATACCTCAAGCAATCTGCAAAATCCGCCATTAGCTGATTGAAGTGAGCACCATCAGAAGGTAACATAAACGTTGGAAGATCTCGAACTTGCAGCGATGGTAAAGCTGGTAACTCCACTGTTTGATTCAGATCTTCAAGATTGGGGAAAGAGTCTGTCTTCATGTAGTAACGGTAATAAACCGAGTAAGCTCCACAAGCTTGGATCCATAGGATTGCACAAGGGATGTCATGAGCAGCTGCAACAGCTGGAACCCATGGAGTAAACGGCACAGAGATGATACAAGAGTATCTCTTTTCTTCAATGATTTTGGACAAGTTCTTGGGTCCGACTTCGTTCAGTGACTTCAGGAGAGTGCTGGGGGCTCTTGGAGCGTCTTTAGGCAGACCATCGGAGAAGAACACAAGGTCCACCGACGATTTTTCTGCGGCGGCGGCTGAGAGGCGGTCACGGGCTGGCTCAATAGTGGCGAGAGTGATGTGTAGGTTCTTTGATAATGATGAGAGCTGTTTGGCGAGTTTAAGCATCGGATTGATGTGGCCTTGAAAGGCTAGTGTCACCATTAGGACATGTGTTTCTTGAACCTCACAACTTCCCATTGTTTTTTTTTTTTTTTTATGACTTGAGTTAATAGATGAAACTGTGAGTCATAGTATTAGTGGTATATATATTACAGAGGTTGTTTAATTAAGGACATAAAATGAGGTTTGTGGTAAGAAATCTATCAATAGTAATGGCTAATCCAATCAATGGTTGGCAAATAGATTCTAAATTATCTTTCTTTTTTATTTTACCTTATATGTTACCTTATATCTTTCTTTATATCAATAGTAATTACCTTTTTTATTTTACCTTATATCTTTCTTTTTTATCTATTGCCCTATTGGTCATCGGGCCAGTTACAAATCTTATCTCTGTATTAACTAAATACTTTTTTATTAGTGTGACACTTGACCGTTACGATAATCATACTTTGATATATATGTGTCAAAAAAGTTCATGAGATTCTAACATCTGTTTAGTATTTGCTTTTTTCTTAATAAAGTCCTTACTATATAATAAATAAAAGGACGTATGGAAATATAGAATTGAAATTCAATATATGGGAAATATATACAACGATAAGATTTCCATAGACCAAAACAAATAAGAATCAAATGTTTAGGTGGCATGTACAATGTACCAAATCAAAAAAGTTCATCTGCTAACTTAGTAAATTCTGTGAATGTAAAAGTAATTAGCCAAAACATAGATTTACTGATTCACTAAGCCAGCCATAGTCCACAATTGGTTAAAGCGGTCCAAAATTTGAAAATATTGGGTGGAATGGTTCATTCTGTATGTTAAATTTTATTCGTAGATTTATAATTTTGTTTTAAACTATACGATGTTTTTAGACGAAAGTGAAAAAAAAATTTGTACTTCCATCAAATGCATATATTTTAGTGTTTTAGATAAATGATTTGAATCCATGAAACAAAATGAGCCAGTGAGGTGATGGGCTTGCGAATTGGCAAATTTCAACATTAGGGGCTGATTGGGGATGGTTTTCAAGGCTGTAGAAGCATTTAAAAACTTCACAGCTTTTTAACTGTCAATTAGGTTTTTTCTAATTATTATTTTTATAAAAAAGCTTTGACAACCACTTTTTATTTTTTCTTCTTTGTTTTTTTTTTTTTTTTTAAGTTTCAAAAACATGGCTCTAATAAAACAAACAAATTTAAAAGCTTCCTTGTTCCCCCATTATATCTTAAAACTCTCTTTCTTTCTTTTTGTCAAAACTAAAAACTCTCTACAAGTTTATCTTTTACACTAATAATTATTCTCATTTTTTAAAGATCTATTTTACTAATAATTATTTTATTTTCATCGTAATCAATTAATCATCAATGATCGTGTAAGAGAGTTTATAGAACTAAAATCTTTCAAAATCAATCTACATTTTATTTAGAGAGTAACATTTAATACAAAAAAAATTGGATAGTGTTTAATGAATTTTTTACTGCTCAAAATTATAGGAAATAGGAACTCCGAACTTGGCTTTTGTAGTGCTAATTTGAAGTAAGAAGCAAAGTCTATGAACTCAAACATTACGGCCTTGAATGGCTGCAGTTTTAATCTGTTTTTGGTTTTTGATTTTGCAAACTAGTTAATTCGTCATTCATGATTCTTTTAATTTTCCAAAAACTGTCAAAAAAAGAAGAAAAAACAAAAACTTAAGTAGCCAAGTCACAACTTACATCTCAAGTCAAAACCCTAGCTAACTCCAATAGTATAAATAGAAATTTTTACAAAATAAGATGAAAGAAAAAAAAATGAGATGCTGCAACGAGAAAATTAGAATCCGGTGGAATAGAACTCATATGCAGACACGAAGACAATACAATTCCTCAAACACAGAGCTAAGCTGTTAGTCCCATTACGTGCTTTACAAAATTAATTATATCATACTAAACCCTTAGTTCAAATTAAGGGTTTAGTATTTTAACCAAACCGGATCAAATTAAACCGAACCAAACCGAGTTGATGTGGGCTCGGCCCATACACGAAGCTCTGATGAGTCTCTCTCTCTTCTCTCTGACGGCGTCTCTGCATAAAACCGGCGATGCTCAAGGAAGGAAGCTGAGAGAGAGAGAGTTCAGAGTTACAAAATGGAAGATGATGAGGAGCCACCGATGGCTATCCAAATCCAACCGGATGTTTCAGTCGGAAAGAATCTCTCGTCAAGCGACGCTGTTTCAGTCGGTGTCAGTGTCATCACTGGCTATCTCGGCGCGGGAAAGTCCACCGTAAGCAATGATAAAGTTTCTTCCTTTCACTAATTTAAGGTGTTGGGTTTTGGTTTTTGATTGTTGATTGATTTATTTTTTTGGCCCCCAGCTTGTGAATTATATACTGAATGGGAAACATGGGAAGAGAATCGCTGTGATTTTGAATGAGTTTGGGGAAGAGATTGGTGTTGAGAGGGCTATGATTAACGATGGAGATGAAGGTGCCATTGTTGAGGAATGGGTTGAGCTTGCTAATGGATGTGTTTGCTGTACTGTTAAGCATAGCCTTGTTCAAGCCCTCGAGCAGCTTGTTCAGAGAAAAGACAGGTGCTTCTTTTTTTTTTCTTTCTTCTCGATACTGTAACGAGAAGTCCCCCAAATTTATGAGCCTTTGCTTAATCTCTAGACGCTGTGAGATATTCTTTATGATCTAAGATTTGGTAAAGGCAATGCATATTTGATTTATTAGTCATTATGCTTTTGGTTTCTCAAATGCAGACTTGATCATATATTGCTGGAGACTACAGGTTTAGCAAATCCGGCTCCACTGGCTTCTATCCTTTGGTTGGATGAACAGTTAGAATCAGAAGTCAAGCTTGACTGCATTGTTACTGTGAGTAGTGAACTCTTTAAATCTGATTCACTTCTCCTTTGTTGATCTTCACATTGCTTTTATAGTTCTAGAATCTCTTCGTCATTTATAGCTAGTTGATTCTTTCTTTTTTTCTGGTTACTTCTTTATAGCGTATATGTCTCAAGTTGCATACTCTCTCCCTGGTTCCAGTAATTTAGTGCTTAGGAATTTTTGTTGTTATGCCTTTACTGACTTAGCTGGTTGAACAGGTTGTGGATGCAAAAAATCTTCGTTTCCAGCTCAATGAGCGCCGTGACACATCCTCGTTTCCCGAGGCTTTTAATCAAATAGCATTTGCGGTAATCATATTGTGTGTGTGACTCAACCATAACTTATCGCCTTCCGCATCTTCCATCTCACCTCATTATGACGAGATTTGCTTTGGTTTTGTATTTTGTAGGACACAATAATAATGAACAAGGTGGACTTGATTTCTCAAGAGGAATCTGATGAATTAGAGAAGGAGATTCATTCCATCAACTCGCTCGCCAATGTCATCCGATCTGTTAGGTGCCAAGTTGATTTGTCCAATGTATTAAACTGCCAGGCATATGATTCAACTGTTAAGTCTCGGAAACCTGTTTTCTCTTCTTTGTTCGATTACTACTTATGCTATTTTGTTTTGTCTGTAAAAACTGAACCTGTTTCCCCTGTTCACTGTTGAAATTAGCATGTTAGTCGTCTGGAATCACTGCTGGAAGCAAATAAATCATTAACGACGACAGATCTTCACGATAGTGGAGTAAGGACTCTATGCATCAGCGAACCGCAACCTATAAACCTCGATAAGGTAGCAAATTTATCAAAACATTCTTGGACAACTAGTTAAGAAGATAGTGTTCTTCGTGACACGTCAACTTGTTCTCGGTTTGACAGGTTCGTTTATGGCTGGAGGAAATTCTGTGGGATAAAATGTTGGAGATGGATATATACCGTTGCAAGGCTGTGTTGAGGATTCAAAACTCAGAACAGCTGCATATATTGCAGGTAATGTAGTCATGAATTAAGGTCTTGTGATCCTCAGTATGTCCTTCACATTCCTGTTTGTTATTGAATATGCGTACGTACGTAGGCTGTTAGAGAGATATATGAGATTGTGCCAGCGCGAAAATGGAGCGAGGAAGAGAGCCGGACGAACAAAATAGTATTTATAGGTCATATCTCCTTTTTTGCATCATTGCTCCCAACACTCTTTTTTTCTCTCTGTTTGCTGATTCAAGTAACTGAATTATATATATATATATATATACAGGACACAAACTGGATGAAGAAGTTCTTAGAAGCGGATTAAGAGATTGCAGACCCTAAAGGAAAACGCAAACTTGCAGTGACGCAACCAGATTGGTCTATTTTGGTTTTTCTCCCATCTGGCGTTTAAGTTTTACCGTCATGCACAATACTTTTATATCAATCGTTAACTTGATCAGTTTATGTATTATAAATATGTAACAACTGTGTAAGGTTATTTAGTTAGTTGTTTCAGTTAACGTTGGTTTTTATAAGCGCTATAGTTTTTTCGGATTACCTAGGGAGTTTTAGGTTGTTGTCAGAGAGACAATTCATGATTTGATTACCAATAATCTTATATTATTTCTATTACTTTCGTTGATTACTCAGTCTGTTGATTTGTTAGTTTCATTGCATAAACAATGTCACCATTTCTTTCTAAAATCAGTTGGACCTTTTTTTTTTCTCTTTGTCCGCTTGTTTTGTTTGAGACAACCATTGCTTTCCAAACAAACAAGAAACTTCAAATTTGTATTTACAATATCAGAATTGCGTATGTCTTGTGACTTCATAAATTTATTTATCTATCTCTCCTTCTCTCCCTTGTACTCATCTTCTCTCCATACCTCTGGAATATGTCAGCCAAATCAAACAAGCTCACTTCTCTAAGTTTCTTGGCCAAATCAAAAACTAATTAATTAACCACTCATGATTCTATTAATCTTTGAAAAATTGTCAAAAAAGAAGAAAAAAAATACTTGAGTAGCCGAGTCACAACTTACAGCTCAAGTCAAAAACCCTAGCTAACTCCAATAGTAAATAGAAATTTTGTCAAAATAAGATGTAAGAAAAGAAAGAAAAACAAACAAAAAAACGCCAAGTAACATTTGCAACGATTCTCGTATCAAATATACATGTACTGAAAAATATCAAAGAAAGTTTTTTCCGTAACCAAAGAAGGTGAAAATATAAGCATAAATTTATAATGCATTAAAAGAAATATCCTCCATTCACATATTCATCGTCAGACAGTAATTTCCACCAAACAGTTTTGTAAGGTGGTTTTAAGAAGAAAAAAACACTCAAAGGTTGAAAAATCAACAATCCAATACTTTCTCATGACCTTTCAAAGACGGCTACTTTGAATGGAAAATAACAACACCGTGAGAAACAAGAAATGTAGAAAGCTAGATTGGTGTCTGAACTTTTGAAACATCGATCAAGTTTTGATGCACCTAACATATTTAATTTTCAACTAAAATATTCGTTGACTTTTAATTTATTAGAAATAGTGAATATTGAAATTTAAATGATTTTAATTTAAACAATGGGACAATTAATTAAGCGGTTGTCACTGATTGGTAGTACTGGTTAAGAACAAATTATATAATTGTGAATTGATCAAGTTTAGAGCACTTTATCTACAAATCTCTTCTAACCCTTTAAGTCTTTAACTAATAAAATGGCTCAGCTTTCTACAAATTTGAAGATTAATTTCAGTTTGATTTGGAATTTTTTCAGTTGTAATTTATAACATAGGAAAATAAAACATTTATAAAGATATTTTATTTACAAGGATATGTGAAAAACGAAAGGCAAAAAAAACACACTCTAGTTTGTTAAAAAAGCACTTTATTCTAAATTAAAACAAATTTTATACTTTTTTAAGACATAGGAATAATTATTTTTGAATCATGTTTGTCCTCATACATAAAGTTGGTGGTACAAGTGAAAATGTTTTTTGTAACGGAAAGTTAATTTAATTTTCAGTAATTCCAATCCTTAGAAAACTAAAAATTATTTATAGGGCCTACGGTGATTTTGGTATTTTGAAGCAAGGTGGGGACATTAAGGTTTTGTCACTATTATTTATTATTATCTTTTTTTGACAAACAAGGTTTTGTCACTATTAATGATATAGAAATAAACTATAAATGAATTCCAAACATATATTACATAGTCTACAATTAAAAAAGTCTGCTCCAAACAATCAGAGACAAAATTAAAATCATATTTTTTTTCTTCAAACAGAGAAGAAAATATAACTAATCTCCATTCCTTGTTGATGGCTTTTTATGTTGGCAAATTATGTATGCAGATATATCTATATATAGATATATATATATATATATAAATAGGGAGACCAAGAACAAGAAGCAACCTCTGCAGTTTCCCAGGAAGGAGCCTAAATTCAATTCTCGCGTCCTGTTGAATTTTAAACTTACGAAGTCAAAAACTGAAAACGTCAAACTTTTCTTCTTCTTCAAGGCTCTCCACGTTACTATATAAATCCAACTCCAAGTCCACAAACTTACTCACAACAAATTTACTCATCTCATAAGCTAGTGAACACAAAGGAACAATAACATCTTTTTGTTTTAATTACTCAAAAAAAAAGCACACAAAGAAAATGATGATGAACAAAGTTGTATTGGGTTCGATTCTGTTTTTCATGTTGGTCAGTTCGGCTCTTGTGGTGGAGGCTCGTCCTTTGGGTTTAACGAAGGCTGACGAGAAGCTCGTGGCTAAGTTCTTTGATGGTTTGTCACTTGGGGCGATCAAGGGCTCGGGTCCTAGCTCTGGTGGTGAGGGTCATCATTTTGTCGACCGGAGTGAGACGCTTGGGTATGGTAAACACTCCGGTCCTAGCTCGAGCGGACCCGGCCACTAATTTCGGACCGGACCAATCAGGTGGCTGCTTTTGTCTAGCTTCAGAGATTGAGTGGTCGTTATATATTTCGAAAGAAAAAAAAAAGATTATTTATTAGGATTTTTCTTATAATGCTTAGATCTGGGGAAAATCAAGAATTGGCGGAGCCTCACTTGTTCTATGTAGGAATATTCTTTTGTTAATTATTGAAATTCATTTGACAAATAATGTACAATGTAATATATTGTAATTCATTTATTAATCTGATTATATGAATAAAATTATTGGATATTCTTATTTTTAATGAAGGCTGCTTATATAACACATAGTTAAGCATCAAATACACATACTAAATAGACATTGCATAGAGCCATAGATGTTGCGAGTTGGGTAAACAGTTAGGAGAGTACATCATTAGACCAAATTTATTAGTACTCTATGATTTTTTCTTGTATCACAAACATTGATTTTCTGTTTACTTTAATCAATTAATGGTAAAAAATTGTGGATTTCAAGAATTAATAAATGAGAATTTAAAAGTTTAATGGATTACTATTGGTTAATAATTATAAAAATAAATTATTATAAATAAAAAATGCATTTATAGCTAAACATTAAAAAAAATTCTTAATTTATATGAAAATCCTAAAACATCATCTATGTGGTAGAGAAAGAGTATGATGTAATGGCAATCCCGATTTTTTATTAATAAGAGAAAAAAACAGAGCAAAGAGGCCACGTCATGAGATATCATAATGAGGCCATATTACAACATCTTTCCATATAACTCCAACACTCTCCTCCTCCTTCTTCTTCATCTTTCACCTTTCGAGATCAGATTCAATGGCGATTTAATTCATACTAAGACATTTCTAAAAAGCTCGAATCCTCGACTATGGAATCCTCCGCTTTTCTACATTCTTCATCTCTCACTAAACTCCCTTCTCGTAGAAACTCCACTCTCCGTCTCACTCGACTCAACTCAACCACTCTAATCATCCCTAGAGATCTCCTGATCCATACCACTATCTCCAATACTCGAAGATCACTTCGTCTTCTCACCAGAGCTACGAATACGTGCAAACACCATAATCACAATCACCATCACCATCCCCACGAAGAGCACGATCATCATCACCATCACCATCACCGACATTGCTGTTCCGTAGAACTCACGGTACCTAATCAACCTCAGAAGATATTGACCAAGTTCGCTAAAGCAATTGGATGGATTCGCTTAGCCAATTTCCTCAGAGAACATCTCCATCTTTGTACCTCCTCCGCCGTACTCTTCCTCGCCGCCGCCGCTTCACCTCACTTCATCCCTAAACCTTACGTTACACCAATTCAAAACTCCTTCATCGTTGTTGCTTTCCCTCTTGTTGGAGTAAGATTTCTCTAAACTCTGTTTTTTTTTTCTCTCTTAGCCAAAACAGAACGCTTAAACAGAATCGTTACTTTTAGATTTCAGCATCTCTTGACGCACTTATGGATATAGCTGGTGGAAGAGTGAACATTCATGTTTTAATGGCACTAGCTGCTTTTGCATCTGTCTTTATGGGCAATGCTTTAGAAGGAGGATTGCTTCTAGTCATGTTCAATCTTGCTCACATCGGTATGATTACAAAACTTGTAACTCTTCTTGGTATGTTTTTGGTGAAGTTTGATAGTCTGTAATGTTAGATTGTTTATAGCTGAAGAGTTCTTCACGAGTCGGTCCGTGGTGGATGTTAAAGAGTTGAAGGAGAGTAATCCAGATTCTGCATTGGTGATTGATGTGAACGATGCCAATGTACCAAACTTCTTCGATTTTTCGTATAAAAGCGTTAATGTGCACAATGTACAAGTTGGATCCTATATTTTGGTAGGAACTGGTGAGGTCTGTGTGAAACGAAACTCTTATCTCTTTTTGCTTTCAGTTTCTTGGAAATTTCTTAATAGTTAATACATTTTAGCTTGCTTTGAATTTTTAGGTTGTGCCTGTGGATTGCCAAGTATATCTAGGCAATGCAACTATAACAATTGAGCATTTGACTGGGGAAGTGAAGCCATTGGAAGCAAAAGCTGGAGATAAAGTGCCTGGTGGTGCAAGAACTTTGAATGGCAGAATTATTGTGAAGGTAATATAATAATATTTGACCAAACGTAATTTAGCTTGCGTTTATTTAGAAGTCTCAAGGTTATTTTTGTTCAATGGAGTATGAGCAGGCTACAAAGACATGGAGTGAGTCGACACTTAATAAGATTCTACAGTTGACTGAAGAAGCACACTCTAATAAACCAAAACTTCAGAGATGGCTTGATGAGTTTGGTGAGATTTACAGCAAGGTGGTGGTTGTTTTATCAGTTGCTATTGCCTTCATTGGTCCAATCTTGTTCAAATGGCCATTTCTTGGCACCACAGGTAGAATGATCCTTTGGAAAATTTTGATTTAAGTGATCATTTTCCTACTTTTCTTGATATGGTTAGTGACTTTGATTTGTGTTTTTTTTTTCTTCTGATGATATAGTAAGTAGAGGATCTGTTTATAGAGCATTGGGATTTATGGTGGCGGCATCACCGTGTGCATTGGCAGTTGCTCCATTGGCTTATGCTACTGCTATTAGTTCTTGTGCAAGAAAGGTAATTTATCTTACAAGTAGTCTATCTAGTTTCATCTTTTTTGGCTCTGTAAATATTTTAACACCCATAATCTGTGTACTTTTTATAGGGGATATTGCTGAAAGGTGGACAGGTTCTGGATGCTTTAGCATCTTGTCATACTATTGGTTTTGACAAAACCGGGACCTTGACAACAGGAGGCCTTACATGCAAAGCAATTGAACCCATTTATGGGCATGAAGCAGGATATAATGCAAGTGTAAATCCTTGTTGTATGCCAAATTGTGAAAAGGAAGCATTAGCTGTAGCAGCTGCAATGGAGAAAGGTACCACGCATCCTATTGGAAGGTATTGCTTGTTAGACATCTGTTTTCCCAAATTCTAGTAGTAACATACAAGACTTTAATAAAGCTCTCTGTTGTTAATGACATGTTCCATATATTTGCAGAGCCATGGTAGACCACAGTGTTGGGAAGGACCTCCCTAGTGTTTCTGTTGAAAGCTTTGAGTATTTTCCCGGTAGAGGCCTTACTGCTACAGTTAACTGTATTGAGGTGCAAGAAAATTATCTTCTAGATTATGTAACGTCTATATCCAATATTGTCCCTCACTACAAGTCCACAACTTCTTTTGTTCTGATATAGTCAGTAACCGAAGATAGTAAACTGCGGAAAGCTTCTCTTGGCTCAGTAGAATTCATCACTTCACTCTTCGAATCGCAAGATGAGTCAAGAAAGATCAAGAATGCTGTAGATTCTTCTTTATACGGGAATGACTTCGTTCATGCTGTTCTTTCACTTGATCAAAAGGTAACATTGATTCACCTCGAGGATCAGCCTCGTCGAGAGGTATCACAAGTTATAACGGAACTTAAAAGCTGGGGTAGACTGAGGATAATGATGTTAACTGGAGACCATGAGTCAAGTGCTAGGAGAGTTGCAGATGCTGTAGGTATTGATGAAGTCTACTGCAACCTAAAACCAGAAGACAAACTGAATCATGTCACAAACATCTCAACAGATTCAGGTGATTTTATCGTCTTACTAATAGATAATGCTAGTAGAAAGCTAAAACTGAACTTCAAGTGACTTGTCTTTGGTTTTAGGCGGAGGTCTAATCATGGTGGGAGAAGGCATTAACGATGGCCCGGCTTTAGCAGCTGCAACTGTAGGCATTGTTCTTGCTCAACGCGCAAGTGCCTCAGCAATAGCAGTAGCCGATGTCTTACTGCTTCAAGACAACCTCACTGTTATACCTTTCTGTATCGCCAAATCCCGCCAAACAACATCACTAGTCAAGCAAAACGTAGCTATTGCCTTAACCTCAATACTCTTAGCCACACTCCCTTCAGTTCTCGGGCTTCTCCCTTTGTGGTTGACAGTACTGTTACACGAAGGTGGAACGCTACTAGTTTGCCTTAACTCGATACGCGGTTTAAACAATCCATCCTGGTCTTGGAAACAGGACATAGCTAATGTAATAAGCAACATCAACTCAAAAAGGTCCATCTCCCACCACAATAGTTTAAGCACTGTATCCGGAGCCTGCACTATAGATCAAAACTCGTAACCTAGTAGAGTTCTATACTACTAGTACCACTATAGTGTCATATATATAGTATAAACTGTTTATATGATTATATATACACTTTGGCCTATTTGGTAGATCACAATGATCACTACAACAACACAAAGAATCTCATTAACACACAACTCCGGAACATATGATTTATGTTATGTAATGATGCAAAAATCAATCCATTTATTAAGTTTTATTTTCGAATGAATTGAACAAATTTGGCTCTTCTCTCTTTCTCACTACTCGATCTTTCCTATTCCAATAAACTCTCTAAACCCTACATTACTTCCTTGCACCATACACGAACTTGCTCCTCCTCCTCCTCCTCCTCCGCCGCCGCCATTTCCACCGCCGTTCCCTAGGTGCAAATCCGTCATATAACTCCTAACCTCCGTCTTGATCATCTCCTGCAACACTGTCATAAAGCCTCCACCGAATCCATTAATCCCTCGTTCCTTCTCTTCTTCTTCTTCTTCTTCTTCTTCTCTCTTCACCGGAAACAACTCTGCCGTATCTCTTCTCACCGGAGTTGACTCTTTGACCCAAGGCAAAGACAAACTCAAACAAGTCACCGGATCTTTCTCTTCCTCCTCCTCTGACGACGAATGCTCAATCAAAACCCCACCAGCTCTAGCCGTCGGTTTAAAAACGTGGGAAGACGGCAAAACAGATCCACTAGACTGCTCGCTGACGTCAGATCCCGTCGGGCTTAACGCCGTCAACACAACTCCAACTCCACCGCCACCACTCGCCGTCCGTTTTAACGGCTGTTCATCAGTTAAACTACCATCGTACCCTCCTCTCTGCCCGCTACATTTACGCTTCAGCGTAGAGTTCCAATGATTCTTAATGGCGTTATCGGTGCGACCATTGAGAAGCCTAGCGATCGTAGCCCACTTGTTACCGAACCGAGCGTGAGCGCGTATGATGGTATCGTCTTCCTCCGCCGTGAAGCCACGGTGCTCAACCTCCGGAGAAAGCTGATTACACCAACGGAGACGGCAAGATTTACCGGAACGTCCAGGGACCGATTTGGTAATGAGGGACCAGTTCCTTGGCCCGTGCTTTTCAACAAGCGTTTGTAACAGATCGTCTTCTTCAGGACTCCATGGTCCTTTGATCCGATCCATTTCTTTCCGGGTCGAACCAGACATCGTCGGATCTTTGTTTTTTTTTTTTTTAATTAAAATAATCGGATCGTTTAAAACGCGTTTCTTTGTTTGTTTGAGAGGATAAGTGTGTGAAGAAGAGGAGAGACTAATTTATACGAGATGTGCTGATGGTTATAAAGGTAACCGGTTCTACCGGTTAGTTTTTTTCTCGTTAGTTAACAACAAGAACTTTTTTAATTAACTAATTTAATTTTCTATTTGTAACTGTGACTTTGATTATTTAATATTTATGTTTTAAAATTTGCAACCGAATCAAATTTGAAATAAGTAAAACAGACACAAAACTGAATTATTTTATATCCCGTTTGATTTTATTATGATAAAATCCGAAAACTTAAATTTAAACCGAAGCAAATATTTGTTTTTAAGTCGTAAACAGGATTTGCTCTCGTTGATTAAAATTAATTTTTGTTTTTTTTTTGCGTAATATATCTAAATTGGATTAGTTATGTATGTACGTAATTTATGTCAATGAAGATGTAACGTTAACGTATGTATTTGAATACAACAATTCACGTTAGCGATTGGCGGTGCGATTGTGGGGAATTTGCGTCTGGGAGAGAGAGAGAGAGTGACGTTGAAATCAAATAAGAGAATCTTTCCAAAAAAACGGTAGGGGATTTGGGATACAGCTGTAATCAGACACGTGTCAGTTGAATAGTTAACTGTGTGTAAGATTGAAGAGTACAGTTGTGGTACTTTGAGATACATGAGAGCGTTTTTTTTTTTCATAAATTTATTCATTTATTCAAAATCGTTTCGTTTTTAGTTATTATTGTGTGTGAAGAAGAAACATTTCGTTATCAATTTTAAAAGCAGTGACACAAACGTCACATTGTAATTTACGTATTAGAAACGTATAAGTATAGTATCCCATACTTATTGAGTGAGTGTTCTTTTGTTTCGTTTTTTTTTTTTTTCAATTTTGCAAGTGAGAAGAAGATAAGGATGACGTTAAAGTGGTTTTAGGTTCAGTATAATAATAGTATTAATAAGTTTTTTTTTTTAGGTTGGATTCTTCAGAGACTTTTTTGAAGCCAGCCTGTATGTCATTATTATTAGCACTTTATTTTTCTATATATAATCAGTTAGATTTCGGATATTCGGAAAAGAAAAAAACTACATACGGAGCAGAAAACGACAAGATATGTCGATCAGAGGAGCCGAGCGTTACTATTCTTTTTTTTCTTCTTAATTTTATATACATTGTTTAGAAAATCGTTACTACTCTTTTTCTTAATTTTGTTTCTTTGTAAAATTTGTTTATAATAATAATAACATATTTTTAAAAGGGAAAAGACAGGCTGTTGTATAAAACAGCCAAATTCTCCAACTGCCGATAACCTAACCCATTACTCTGTTTTTTCACTACATATTTTATGGTACACTATACGAAAAAAGTTTATAGTTTAACCCAAAAAAAAATTAATTATTTTGATTCCAACGTTAACTAAAAATTTAATAAGTTTTATCGAGTTTACATTGATTAAAAAAAATACATTGATTATCAACTAAATCAACGAATTTTGATAAATATTTATTTATGATTTTAATGAACTTTTTTTGTTAATTACATAATAAGTAAACATAAATAATTTTATGATTGATTTGTGAATCAAAAGTTTTTATCGAGTTTTATTAGTCTTGAAGACATAAAACATTATTTAGATCATTTTCATCTCATCTGGATCTTCATTTTTAAATTATATTTTAAAATAAGAATTTATTCTAACTCATCTTCATTTTTAACTCCAAATTTAGAGTCATTTATTTCTAGGTTATACTAAAATTTAGAAGTTTTACCTTTTACACTTGAAAAAGAATATAGTTTGGGAAAAATCAAATTCTAAAATAGAGCTACTCTATTTAAGAAAAGAAAAACTAGATAAGTTGTTGGACTTGACCAAATTATACAAAACTATTGATTAAAGTCATGAATTCTACGTCATTGTTCTTAGATTTTACTTATACAAGTCAAAAAGATTGAACATAATGACATGATCTCTCGTAAACTACAGCATACATAATGTCATGACCAGGGGCGGATCTACTCACAAGGTTGGTAGGGCACGTGCTCTATACAAATTTTAGAAATTTAGCAAATAGCTATGGCCAATATAGTGTTTCTAGCTGAGTTGGTTAAGGTTGCCCCATGCTATATCTAATGTCTTCGGTTCGATCTCTCTTTCATGATTTGTTTTAAAAAAAAATTCTTATTAATTAATTGTCATTTATAGTTTGTGCCCATGTATAATTATGTTCTGGATCCGCCACTGATGATGACGAAGATAAAACTGAAGATATTATTTAATTAATACTATAGGTTCATAACTTTGAGAACATATGATCATTTAAAAATCATAATTCTCTCCTACAAACTCCTAGTTATAACAACATCTCAAAAAGATTCATGTCGAAATAAAAAGTTTCTTCTTTCTTTAGTTGTTTATAATATACAGTATAAAACTAAAAGGGAGAATACGTTAAACCGTACGTACATGAGCCGTGTACCGCACAGAAACGAGGCACATGTTCCAATGCCAAAAGGGGGCTTCTCGTGAGCTTCCCGATCATACTCTTTCATCAATTACAATATTTGAACAAGGAGAAACCTAAAAGAGTTCTTAAGTTTCTGTCTAATTATCGAACCCAAATTATAGATTTAGGACATACTTTACATTATATTAAACAAGACGGTGTCATTAATGGAGATACGTATCGAGGTTTTTCCCTCACCGGTCCATCGGATTCGTATCTACTACCAAATTCCCATAATTGTATATTATCACCACCACTAATTATATTTGCTAAAAATTTTATATCCTTCTTTTATTCAAATAATAATGTCATTGACCAAGTAATATAGTCTCTATGTGGTCCGCAATTGTACTTGTATATTCTCATTTAATAAGTTAGCATTCTCTTCACGTGAGATTTGATTAAATGACTCTCTCATTTTCTCGATACCCTAACACGTTTTCCGTATATATTTATGAATGGTATAACTTTGCATATGAAATATTTAGGCGTTTGAGTGTGTTTTATTTTCCATTTTCAAAGTAACCAAAGGATATTTAAGTTTATATTCAATTTGGTTGTATGTTTAATGGGTTTGTATTAGAAGATTTTCCGCTAGGTTGTATGATTGCTAATATAGCTATGTGCATTTCCTTCTTCTTTTTTTGCGTTTGTTAATAATATGAGTATATATGATATGTATGATGTATCTTGTCCTTTTGTTATTTTATGATTTTGACTATTGTAGTTTTTCATGCTTATTAAAGATGCTATGTCCCTTGATGTTTTTTAAAAGTATTGGTTTATGATGTAGAGAAGCATTTTACACTATTAACTGTTACGTCCTTCGAAATATTCTGAAAAAAAAAGCTCCTTTAAAAAAGTACAATTTTTCTATTACGTACGAATTCTGAGGGAGAATGTATTGTAACTCAATTAAGTTATATTTTTTTCACGAGTAAGGAAATTATTCCGCTTAGTCAGTCTAAATTCCATTATATATATACTCACATCGAGACGTAATGTCTACTTTTGTCGAGAGAAAAGCATGTGACTGCCGAAAATAAACCATGTGACTATCTCTCATTTCCTTGTAAAGTAGTTTATTTTAACTATTCTAAAAGTTTTGTTTTCAGGTTCGATGTATGTGCTGGTGTGCACATTCCTTTTGTTAATTGATTATATCCTATTAATCCAAAGTAGGAGATTCTTGTAACGATATTGTCTCGATAATTTTGTGATTAGAAAACCTGTAAAATATATTGATCTAAGTAACGAAGAAGATAACAAAACTAGATTGGCGTGTCTGTGTGTTCTGTCTCCATTGTTCATGGGGGCATTAGAAGTCAAAGAGACAGCTCATTCATTTGTGAGCTTACACTTTGCAATTGAAGGCAGGTTGTCGTCAACGTCAACTCGATAATATAGGTGAGATTTTTGTGTTTGGTTATCCTGTCATAATGTCATTTTAAAGTCTAACAAAAAAATAGTTATTACATATTTTGCCTAATTATTATAATTAAACTGAATCTTTATGTATTTCACGTAATTTTACTATTATTCAGAAAACCAAATCAAGTAGCAAGGAAAGTGCAGTTGAGCTTTTCAGATAGTGTGGTATAACAGTAATTGTTTAAACTACCCATATATTGCATACGACGTCATCTTTTGCTAGTAGTTAATAATAACTTAATATAGTAAGATCATTTACTATAATTACCTAAGATTTTTTCACTTCTATATGTTGTTCGTTCGCATACAATTTGTCCTTAAACAAAGATTGGTTTTAATAGTTTCAACTGCCACTCTGCCAGGGACACGTGAAAGCAACTATCGATCACGTGCGGTCGAAACAGACAGACGTGAGACTTGTTTCCCACCGGTCAGGCAGAAAAAAAAAAAGAGTTTACGAGGCGAACAAATTTGACTAGGCCAATGTAAAACGGAAGCGCACAACTATAATTTCATAGTATATATAAAATGCATGGGGCAGCGAGCTTAAGATATGGTTGTTGGGTTCTACGAGATGTCACATATCATATGTGTCATCATATTTTTCTTCCGTATAGTAAGTATTTTGTATGTACCTAATTTATATATATGAGATGACCCATCATATATACCCATTTATAGTTTTTTTAGTCATAGGATAACCCAAAAAAAAGTCTAAGATTTAGGATTACCAAAAATAAGGTTTAATCGCTGATCATAAAGTATCACTGAATATATAAAAATTCGCTGAACATAAGCTTCGAGTCATTTCGAAATCATAGAGATCACTAGTCTAAAAGACTAAAACAACCAAATCCAAATGAGATTAAAATACCTCAGCACCAGTGTATCCACTTGCACTAAGAAGGCTAATCTTAATATCCTCTTTTGAGATTTAGCAGAAGTCTATTAGCTGAAACTCTGAAGCTCATTGAAGGTTGAGGAGCCACCAACGTAAACCTCGACTTGTTTCTTTTGCTACACGAATCTTACATACAGTACATGTTTTAAATAAGAAAGAAAGATGTTTAAATTAGGAATTTAAAACTAATGAACCTTATTGGGCCTTCTTTATATAATTATAACCCATCTAACCCATCGAGATAACCAAAACTGTGCAAGACAAAATGCTTTTGCTTTTGTGTTTGTTTATATTGCCAACTAAAAGAAATATATTATTTTTAACCGTAAAAAATGCAGAACCATTAAATCAAAATATATGATGAATCAACGGTCGATCCGGATATAAAAATAGCCGTTGAAGAAACGCTTTTTTTTTTTTCTCCCAATTTTTTTCTTTCTTAGGGGTTTTCGCATGAAAAATGCTTTGATTCGAGGACTGGTGAGGAGATTCATCTTGAGTAATCTTAAGATTAGTATTTATTTCTCTGATCTTCTTTGTGTTCTTTTTTTTTTTTTTTTAAATAAGACAAAGGAGTCAAAAGACATTGGAAGGGTGGTTGTGCATGCATGTAAGGAAATGAGTTGCGATTTGTTGGATTAAAGAAATCTTAAGACAAAGATTGTGACTTGTTTGATGGTAAAAATGACCAGAACTTGGACCAACGTACGTACCGCTTAAAAAAGTTTAGCCCAAGGAGGCAAGTATATGACATTCACATAAAATGAAAACTAACAAATTCTTTTTTCTTTTTCTTTCAGGTCCGTATGTGCTTCTCAAGTTAAGATGTTCAGATTGTCAAGACTTTTGATAGGTATATGCTTTCATAACTTTTTATTTTTGTTTAAGTGCTTTCCAAAGTTGTTTGTAATTAGTGTATGAAAATCAGAAGTGAGAGACACATTCAGTTGGGAACAAATTCCAATTCGAGAGACGGTATTTTTCAGTTTGAAAATCATAATTTTTTTTTTTTTTTTTTGAAAATAATGTTAAATTATATTCAAAGGAAAAATACTGTGTTACAACTAGTGCATCATGCTTTTGAGAAGTTTATATAGAGAGTACAAAAGTTGGAAATTAAAATCTAGAGCCCAGCCAAAGAAGAAGGCCATCTGCGTTGCGTCGATCACCCTTAAGCATGATTGCCAACAGGTGGTCCCTCATGTGTTTGTGAATAAGTTGAAGAGGCGGCTTCGGAGTTTCCCCATGTTTCCTCCCATTTCTCTCTTGCCAAAGAGTATAGAGTGTTGTGTGCAGAACAGAAGATGCCAAGAATCTCAGTGTCCGATCGCTCCAAGTGCTATTAATTGAAGCAAGTATCGAAGACCAGCTAGTAGAGAAACGTGTCCCAAAAAATTTCTGTGCAAGATTTTCCCATATCTCCGAGCTATAAACACAGGAGAAAAACAAGTGATCCCGGGTTTCAGTAGCATTGTTGCAGAGGACACACTCCCCTGTGTTTAATTTTATTATTCTCTATGTTTAAGTGCTCTCTTATTGTATATAGTGGATGTATCTTAGAGTCTCTCGTAGATATTAATTTTGATATAGGTGCGACTTATGTAGATTGTGATTGTGTTCCTTGAACCTTGGTTACAAAAATTATAAAATATATATAACGAATTTAAGTTAATGTGGGCATTCAGAAACTTTTGGAGATATATACTTGCTAGATAAAAAAAAAGCCTTTGTAAACAAAAAATTTTGTAAGGTGTAAAGAAAAATTCTGCATTCACACATATTTGGGCTTTCACGTGTTTGAACTTCAATATATTTGACTACGATCCCTTAACGTAAGAAAAGTTTTATACTACTTTATTCTAGTGGAGTGGTATGAGAAAAATAAATAGTAGCCACAGGTATCTATAATCTATATGGTACTATATATATATATAGTTTTACACTTCTATAATAAATAATGATGACATTCGAGTGTCGGATATACAAAACAACAAGTGGAATCGACTTACGTAACTTTTAATCACGGGGTTAAATCACTTGACCCAGTGTCCTAATTGGTATTTTAATTTTGATTATGTCGATGCTACATGAGTACATGTGGTCATATCTTGATCACGTGCTGCTACAAGTCCAGACATTTCATAATTTGTTTAGTATGCATCACAAATATTAATAACGAATTTAAGATATGGAATGTATCAGAACAATCAATGAGATTTAGTAATCCGAATTGAATAAAATTTGCAAATGGATTGGTTAATTGTGGTGCAAGAAATTGGAGAACTTTATTACATGCACGAAGAGAAGTAAGAGGAACAAGATCCGGTTTATAGGCAACACTTAACGTTTGCGTTCAGAGACTTTGCTTCTTACTTCAAATTACCACTACAAAAGCCAAGTTCCCTACTTCATAGGGCTAAAGTCAATTCTCGCATAGTCAGAAACATTGTAGTCGACTAGATCGAACAGTTTTCACTTTTCACCGGTGATTCGTAAATTAATGAAGACACTACAAAGCAGTACTAATCATTTTGTTTCTTCTTTGTTAAAAAAAAAAAAATCATTTTGTTTCTAATTTCACATGACCAAAATAGTTTTATAACATGTATATTGCACGAAGTAATAGTTGTAGAACAAAAAAAATTGGGATAATAATAGCTTTCACATTTTATAACTCAATATGCTCATATAACATTTCATCATTTTTCGTTTAGTACAATCACTATATATTTTTTCTATTTTGTTGACAAAAAATGTATTGTTTATATATATATACACGATTTTATTTTTGCAAAAGGTATTATTCATCACATATTTACAATGAGTCAACGATGCAAAACAAAGATAATTACAAAACTATCAGAAATTATGTAAACATATTATTAGCTATGTACTAGTGAAATTACTAACTACGAAGTGCATATATAACACAGTTTAATAGCCTCTATCAGCACTTCTTAGTTTAATAGCCACTTTTTGGTTAAAAATATGTGTAATAGTTTGACCCAAAAAAAAAAGTTTAATACTCGAGGATACTAACTAAAGTTATATTAACTGTCTGTGTATATATAGATTATAAAATCTTTAAACAAAAGAAAATTATAAACTGAAGTAATTAAAGAAAAAAAAAGGAAATTTTTTTCTAGTAAGTATAAAACAAGAAACATTTTGAACTGAATATAAGTCAAATGGGCAAAAAAAAGAAAAGAAAAAGAGGCAAATAAGCAGTGAAAGAGCTAAAGCACCGCTTTACTCTTTTAAGTTTTAATTATGAATCATTTGATTTGACCTCCACTCGCCTTGGCTTTTTTTGGTTGTTCTTTATTGAAAAGTAAATAACATAATCAGCACATAACATGAGTTATCGAGAAAGCAACTCTTAGTAGTATTTTAAAGGAATATGCACTGCATACCGCTCAAACCAAAAAGAATCAAGGATCTATTATCGGTGTTAGAGGGTTCTCTCTCTTTAAATACAATTGCGTTTATATCTATTTCATATTTTACATATTATTTTTTAAATATCATATCATTTTTTTCACATAAATAATAAACTTTCTTTTTTCTTTCATATGCACTATCTTTCCCTTTCTACTCTTTCTATTACTCTTTCCCTCTCTTCATTTTTTTCTCTCTTTTCTCTCATATTCATTCATGTTGGAAATTACGTTATTATCTTTTGAAACATGCTATTTTTTCGAATTACATATAATATTAGTTAATTTTTCTTTTTAACATGTTACAATTTTATATAACACGTTATTTTATATACTAAACACTATTTAGTTCAATATAACATATGAAATATTTTTATATAACACGCTATTTTTATATATTAAACGTTATTTAGTTCAATATAACATATAAAATAGAAATTTTACATGTTATTTCAAAAAATTTCATGAATCATTCATTCTTTCTAATTTAACATTAAAATAACAAAAGAGGATGATTATGTATTTTCACTCTCCAATAAATATGGACTCATTGGTATTATCCTATAAAAAAAATATTTTTGTACTATTTTATTCATTTTCTCCATAATTGTGGTATTTGCTAATATTATCTTATTTTAAATGTATTTTTATAA
The DNA here is from genome assembly GCF_000633955.1 of Camelina sativa. NCBI lineage: Eukaryota > Viridiplantae > Streptophyta > Magnoliopsida > Brassicales > Brassicaceae > Camelina > Camelina sativa. The sequence continues at coordinate 27,233,053 of NC_025691.1, forward strand.
TTTATGAAACCACTTTTCTCATTTTGTTATGATGATAATTCATCCTTTATTTAGAACCCTAAATATTTTTTGTATTCATCTTTGATCAATATTATCAGTTCTCCGAATGGAAGAAACATAAGCTTGATGTTATGTTTAAACCGCATCTTTATTGAGCACTCACTTGTGTTGGTTAGTTTTAGTTTAGGTTCATTTAGTTTGCTCCATCTTTGTCGGTTTTATTTTAAAAAGGGAAATATAGTAAATTTGTACAAGTTATAGTTTTTGGTGAAAATATTTTTTGAATAGGTCAATCAACTCATAATTAATATCGTCAAACACATTTTTTTAACTCCTCCAAATTAGTTCCCACCAGAAAAAAAAAAAAAAAAAAAAAAAAAAAAAAAAAAAAAAAAAAAAAAAAAAAA